>NC_025996.2:24491352-24656945 GCF_000442705.2 Elaeis guineensis
GATAATAAATTCAGTGCTCCATATCCAGATGTCAATATAGTATTTGTCACTGTAGGTTTTATTTGTTACTTTTTTGTTTTAACGAGAATGTGGCTTGATGGTGGGGGTCGACTTCTCGTATAGATTGAAATGTTAAGGATCAACTGCTTTATTCAGATAGTTTACCAGGTGATCTCAAGCAGTACTCATATTCTTTCTCTCATTAGAGTTTTTTTTTTTTGTCATAATTTATGATGGCCATGTTTTGTGTTGCAGTTATCAGCTTTCACAGGAAAGCCGGGAGAGAGTGGGAGAATGATATTTCTCCAGAAATTAAACAAAAAGAAATCTCTCAAATTGTTTTGCCGGCCTTCTCCACCGCTGTCCGCTAATCCCAGCCTTCTCCCCCATCTTGTTTCTATCATTCAAGCTACCACGCCTAGTCTCCTCCTCAAGGATAATTCGGATACCGGAAAAAGGATAGGAGAACGGTCTGAGACATGGATTGGACTTATTCCAGTCGGTGGTAGAATGAGAGGCTTTTTTTTTTTTGGTTAAACAAATCCAGTTGAAGTAGATTAATCTGATGAATGGATTAACTCGGATGTGGGCAGGTTAAAGGTATCAGTAAAAAAACTGTGCTGTTTGGAAGCATAAATGAAAACTTGGGGTCAATTCCGGGATAACTTCAATCCAAGCACAGCTTAAGCGGACCACGCTATAAGCTGGAACCTGGTAACCCAGCAAGAAGGGAGATTTAAGACAAGCTGAAGGGAATCCGGCTCAGCGCTACCAAGTACCAACAAAATATACTTAATTGGAAAGAAAGATAGATAGAGAAGAAGCTTGCGGGTGCGCGAATGGGCGTTTACACGTCGACCCTGAACTTTTTTCCCTTCCTTTTCGGACTCGAGCGAAAAAGAAAAGCTTGATAGGTCTTGGATCTCTCTGCTGCTGCGTCAAGGTCAGTCGAAGCGGGCCTTCTACTCCCCAACCCTTCTCCTCCTCCTCTTATGGCGTCGTCCTCGTCGTCCAAGTCTTCTTCTACTGCTGCCTCCACTCCGCTCCTCCACCCCCTCCATCTGCGGCCAAGAAGGGCTTCTTCCGTCGCATCCTGCCGTTTTTCCTCGCCGCCAATCTCGGCGTCGGAGGTCTGGCTTCCTCTTTTCATCTCCTTCTTTACCCTTTTATTCTTCATCCATTTTCTTGATCTTTTTCTTCTTTTATATTAAATGATATGGGCGTTTTTTGGTATCTCGTTCGTGTTTTATTTGTGACTCTGATCCATGTGAAAAGTGGAGCTTTAATCCCTAGATTTAGGTTACCCTAATTTTCTGCTTGGCATATGGATCTTGTTAGCAGAGAAAGTGTTTATCCTTTTTTTATAATTATTTTCGATTAGAACTCCGTGGTGCTGTTTGTGATTTGACAATTTATCAATCTATGAAGCTGTGATGATGATTCAGGTTTATTGTTGGTTTGAATATCAAACGAAGTAGGGAGTTTTTTTTTCTTTTTTTTGATTTTTCTCATAATATATTACTTTGATGACTGACTTCCTTCTATAAACTAGTTATGATGGAGGCAAATGCAAGGGTTTTGATCAATTTTGAGAAACGGAATTTTACGATTTTACCATCATGCAGTGTCAATCAGAACATCGTGCTAATTCGTTAGAACTGCAGCCAAAAAAAAAAAAAAAGCATGATCTTGACTCGAGGTTCAGCATATCTGGAGCATGTTTTTACTCTGCAGTCGCAGCTCAGATGTGTTGACAAGAACTTGTAATAAGCTTTTAAGATGATGATACTGTTTTCTAAAATTATATGATAAATTGCTAGAAACGTATCACTTGTGGTTAATATTCTTGCACTTGAAAAGTTAAGAAAATTAATACGAGCACACTGTATATTTCTCTACTTTGAGATGAAAATTCTCAATGCGAGTCATGTCTTGAAACTTTTGATATGCTAGCTGTGTTCTGAATGCTAAACTGTAAAATTTCAAAGCTCTCTTCATGGATTTGTTATGTTTGGACTTGGTGTATAGCAATCTTTAGACATAATGTGCTTTATGGCATCCAAATAAGCACCTCAAGCTACATTCGAATGTGGAGGATCTTGGATTGTGTTTAAAATGGCTTATCTAATAATTGTTTTAAAAGGTGAAGCTGTTAGACATCAGTTTGATGATAATGAGAGAATCTAATAGAAATGAGGCATGAATTGGAGAGTGAGGCTTATGCAAGTCATGCATCTAAACTTACTCCCTGCCTTTTATTGGAGGCATAGGCCTTTTCCTTGATTTATTTTCATGAGCAAAAGAAGGAAAGCATAATGATATATAAAAGATGATTATTTTGTACAGAATGAAGTGCAAAACTTTGGCACAAGAAGATCTACTATTGTATACAATTCAGGCTTTTCCAAGATTTTGTAACAGATGATACTAGAGCCAAGCATCGTATCTTTTAGATTATTTGATCTAGTATTTCTGCAAGGTACAGACTACAGAGTGCTGGAATGTCACTATTTAAGGCTGAGCATGATATCCATGTGTAAACACAAAACTTATATCCTATATATGTTTCTCTTTCACATTATTTTTTCTTGGTTCCTACATGAATTTTTGGATCATTATGAATCTTAAAGCTTACTCCATACACCTTGCCTCATTGAAAATCTAAATATCTCACCTTTATGGTATTGCTAGCATAGCCTTATCGTTCATTGTATGAATGACATTCTCATCTTATCCTGGATCTTTGGCTCAATCGAAATAAATTGTACTTTGATTGTACCTGTATTCATCTTGTATAAATATTGTGGTGGTCAGTATTGTTTGCTGGGCCATCTTTGAGTTAGTCAACACGATTGTTTTGGTATTACCCACATTGTTTTGGGCTTGTGCTTACTACTTCGGGTTAATCATCAAGCAAATAAATATATATTCAGTGGAGTGAAAGCGATGCAGGACATGATCTAGAATTCAGATGCTATGGTTTTAAAGATGTGACATGCAATTTAAAACCCATGCAAAAAGATTAAGATTAGCAATTAACTAATAATTCAGCAGACAAACAGATCTATTCAAGTTCTTACCTCGATGATTAAGATATAATCAGATTAAAGAAAAAAAATTAAGCAGATGATGGATGAATTCTAGATCTAAAGTTCTACGGATCGTAGGCAATTAAGAAACCACCTATGATTAGGATATATCTCTAGATCTTAACATGCAAATCTAATAATTAAGGAATAGGAACTCGCAGAGAAAATCAATAATAATTTTAAAAAAATACCGATTGAAGAGATTTCACAAGAGATATGTCAAATAAGCCCTGGAGGAGCGAGTTCAATTCCGTTGGAGATCAAAGACGTTCATGTTCTAGATTGATCGCAAGGTAGGGTCGATGGATGTCGTTGCATAGATTGAAACTTCAGCAATGAAATCGTAGTGCAGAATTTAATTTAAAGGAGAATAAAAGAGGAGAGAGGGGAGAAAGTAGAGAGATAATAAGAGGAAGAAGAGGAGGAAGAAAAAGGAGATGTGAAATATTTTATTCTAAAAAAAAATTTGTGTTCTCTGTTTTTTTTTTTAACAAGCCTTTTATAGGCTAAACTAAACATAGAACAAACCACTTGGGACTCTTTTGCTTTTAAACTCAAAACCACTTAGGACTCCTTATCCCTATCCAAAATTTCAATTTAAATTAAACTAGTCCTAGTCTAACTAAAATAGACTAGAATCAATCAAATAAAAATAAACTGGCTAACAAGATCTGATCCAATAGACTTAATTGGGCTAGATTTATAAGATCTCATAACTAAAACTCAAAATAGAAGAAATAAAGAACTAAATCAAGATCCAATTTAATTAATTAAGCCAAATAGATGTCGATCTGGTATTCTGGTGTCGTCCATGTGTCCAAGTTGGCTCCGATCAGTCATCACTAGCGATGGTGTCCGCACCAATTCCCTTGGGAAGCGAAGAACTTGGCTCCATCAAGGAAATATCGGCTCTACTCTGATAATGCTCTAGCAGATCTAGATCAATCCCCTGCAGCTGCTCTGGGGTAATCCAGGTATCTTCAGTCTCCATTCTCCCTTGCCATCGAACCAGATATCACTGGTAGTCTCGATTCCTGGTGGAAACAACTTGCTCATCTAGAATACTTTCAATTTGATCATGTCTCTTAGTTATTTTGGACTGTGGGCATTCAGGTTGGGGTTCACTCTCAATAGAAGGATCAGGCTCAAACGGATCACTGGATATTATTATTGGCTCCTTATATCTTATTAGATCTGAAATGTTAAAGGGAGAGCTAATACCCTAATCAGATGGTAAATTTGTAATATATGCATTCGATCCTAGTTTTTTTAAGATCTTGAATGGACCTGCTCCACGTGCTTGTAATTTTTAACGATTCCTGGAGGAAACCGTTCTGGCCTAATCTGTATTAAATATAATCACCCTCGGCAAAATCCTGAACTTATCTGTGAGAATCTGCTAAGTGTTCATATAGTTGATTGCTGATATAAATCTTTTTGCAAATTTATTTATGCAGACTTCTAACATGCTGTGCAAATGATTCTGCTGGCTTTGACACTTTAGCATGCAATGGCAATGGGATAAGGTCAACTGGCTTCCTAGGTTTATAACCATACACTATCTCAAATGGACTCATGCCAATGGACCTATTGATAGAACTATTATATGCAAACTTAGCTTGAGGTAAAAGAAGATCCCAATTACTTACCTACCAAACATGAAAGTAAATTTTCTAAACTTCTATTTACGACTTCAGTTTGGCCATCAGTTTATGGGTGAATGATGAAGAAAACTTTAGTTCTGTCCTCATTAAATGCCATAAGATTTTCTAAAAATAGTTCATTAATCTAACATCCCTATCAGATATGATTGTCTTCGACAATCCATGCAACTTAATGATTTCATCAAAATATATTCGAGCTACTTTTGAAGCATCAGACATTTTGGGACAAGATAAAAAATGGGCCATTTTTGAAAACTTATCCACTACCACGCAAATTGAATCATTCTTTCTAGCAGTTCGTGGCAATCCCAAAACAAAATTCATGCTAACATCTTGCCATGGACAGTCAGGTACAAGTAGTGGGGTATAAAGTCCAGTGTTTTGCTTGTGTTGTTTTGCCAAAATGCAAGTCTGATATTGGATAACTATCTGGGCAATATCATGCTTCAAACTAGGTCAATAGAATTGATTCTCTACATCCTCAATGGTCTTATTTTTATCAAAGTGTCCAACTAGTCCGCCAGCATGCAATTCCCACACAAGAAAATCTCGGACAGATGTTCGGGGGATACACAATTTATTGTTTCTAAACAAATAGCCATCT
This sequence comes from Elaeis guineensis, assembly GCF_000442705.2. NCBI lineage: Eukaryota > Viridiplantae > Streptophyta > Magnoliopsida > Arecales > Arecaceae > Elaeis > Elaeis guineensis. The sequence goes on from NC_025996.2 coordinate 24,496,710, forward strand.
TGCAAAACATAATCATTATACTCTTTAGATGGTCCTTGCTGAAATAAGGAATAAACGTTCTTAAAGTCAGGGCACTCTACATATTCTTCTTTAAGCTTTTCAAACCCTATAACTTCAACACTAACAGTCGAAAGTAGAGAAACTCTCCGATTGAGTGCATCCATAGCTCGATTTTCTACTCCCGTTCGACGCTTTAGAACAAAAGTATAGGCTTGAAGAAATTCAACCCATTTAGCGTGTCTAGGGTTTAGTTTCTTTTGGGAGTTTAGAAACCTAAGAGCTTCATGGTCAGAATAAAGGATAATTTCTTGCGGTAGCAAATAATGTCTCCAATATTTCAAAGCCTGAACTATCGCATAAAATTTCTGGTCATATGTAGAATACTTAAGTTTTGCATCATTTAATTTTTCACTAAAATATGCCACAGGATGACTTTCTTGACTCAAAATTCCTCCTATACCACACCTGATGCATCACATGCAACCTTAAAAACCTTTGAAAAATCAGGAAGATGCAAAATAGGTGCATGGGTCATTTTCTCTTTAATCTCTTGGAAAGCTTTATTGGCAGCTGTTGTCCACTCAAAGGTTTTCTTCCTAATGCAATTCGTAATAGGGGCCATGATAGTACTAAAGCCTCTAATGCATTGGCGGTAGAAGGTCGCTAGGCCATGAAAACTACAAACGTCGTGTATACTCTGAGGCATTGGCCACTCAACTATCGCTTTGATCTTTTCAGGATCAGCAGATACATCCTCAGGAGTCACTACGAAACTTAAGAAAATTATTCGATCAGTCATAAAGTCACATTTCTTTAAGTTCGCATAAAGGTTCTCAGCTTTAAGGGTCAAACAAACCTGTCGAAGGTGGTCTAAGTGATCATCCCTAGATCGACTATAAATGAGGATATCATCGAAGTATATGACAATGAATATACCAATGAATGGCCGTGGTACCTAAGTCATTATCTTCATAAAAGTACTAGATGCATTGGACAAGCCTAAAGGCATGATCAACCATTCGTAAAGACCATCCTTCATCTTGAAGACAGTTTTTCATTCATCTTCTAGCTTAATTCTCACCTGATGGTATCCACTTTTAAGGTCTATCTTTGAAAAGATAATGGATCCTGCCATCATATCCAGCATATCATCTAGTTGGAGAATTGGCAAACGATACTTAACAGTAATCTTATTAATGGAGCCGCTATCTACGCACATTCTCCAAGTACCATCTTTCTTCGGAGTAAGAAGCGCGGGCACCACACATGGACTCAAACTCTCTAACAAACTCTTTTTTTAGAAGCTCTTCAACTTGTCTTTTTAACTCAGCATGCTCAGTAAGATTTAATCGGTAATGTGACAAATGTGGTAGAGTGGATCTCGAAACTAGATCTATAGCGTGCTGAATATCACGCATCGGTGGTAAGTGGTTCGGGAGATCTTCGGGGAAAACATCCTTAAATTCATCAAGGAGGGGAACTATCTCCTAGAGATACTCGATCGGGGTTCTTCATGAACTTTCTTAACAGCTAAGATCCAAATCGATGATCCTTCAGTCATTTCCTTCTCAAATTCTTTAACACTGATTAAATGTAGATCCTTTTTTTAGTGCTAACTTTGGCTCCCACATTTTCTTTCTTAGAAGTAGTCTTGGGTGGAGAGGATTTGACCGTAATTTTCTTTCCTTTATCCTGAAAACTACACGAATTTGATCATCCAAAGAGTGTGATATCCTGGTCGTATAACCACAACCTTCCTAAAATAATACTACCAACCTCCATTGGTAGTACATTATACCAGACTTTAGCTTGATAGGAATGAAATTGAATAGGAACTAGGCACCTATGCTTGATTGGGATAGATGATGCATCTACCCATTAGACTTTATAGGGACTCGGATGATCTACAGGTGCTAAACCTAGATGGGATACAGCATCAGTGGAGATTGCATTTATACAACTTCCACTATTTATGATCACCTGACATGCTTCATCACCATGCTTAACGTAGGTATGAAAAATAGTCGTTTGTCAGCAATCTTCACTTTCTTTTGGCTGAGCGACTATACATTTGACCACTCCCAATCTTTCTTTAGAATCTTGCTCTATCCGAATATAGCCTAGAACATCTTCATCTTCCTTAAATTCTTCAGCTAACTTGGGATTAGCCTCATAAACTTCTCCTTTTTTAGTTTCAACACACTCAGGCTCTTTCTTTTCAGTTTCTCCTAAGTGTAAGGCTCTAAAAAGACATTGTGTAGATAGATGTCCATAGCCTTAGCACTTAAAACATCTGGACTGTGTGATAGGTCCACTAGTCTTCGATATATCTAGTATTCCCTTTCCTTATCATTTCTTCTCACTGGAGAATCCACATTCGAAGGTCGATAGGTAGGGATTTGACTAGTGCTAGGTCTAGGACTTGAAAGGGTAGGTCGGCTCAGGTCAGATCGACGAGAAATCGGATATCTTTGAAATCTTTCAACATTCTATGGTAGCTGGTAGGCATGCTCTAAAGAGGTCACCTCATGTAAGAATAGCTCTCGCTGGATGTCCTCTCGGAGACCAGCTCTGAATCTTGATTAGGTGACATCCCTATTCTCGGTGACACTACATCGTATAAGGAATTCATCAAATTTCGCGATGTACTCCGAGACAGGTCGATTTCCTTGAGTCATTCTCTGCCATTGATCTAGGAGATGTTGTTTGTAGGATGTGGGAAGGTATTTCTCACGCAGCTTTTCTTTCATCTCCTTCCAAGTTTCTATAGGCTCTTGTCTCTTATGCTCAGCTAGATGCTCTAGATTATGCCAATACAATTTAGCTTGACTGATTAACTTCATTTTGGCAAACCTAATTTTTCGGACTTTAGACATGTAATACCACTCGAAGAAGTGGTCCATATCTGCCTCCCAGTCCAAATACTCCTTAGAGTCAAGCAAACCATTGAAGCTGGGTGCTTCTATCTTAACACTTCTTAGGACATGCTCATCCTGATCCATGGGCTCGCGATAGGGGCGCATATCTAACCTACGACCCATATCTAGACCCTGGGGAATGTAAGGTCCTCTCTGAGCTAGGGGCATAGGTGGGGTATCAAGGTTAGGTGGTCATCTGAGAGGGGGTTGGCTTGGATCTATTTCCTGACGAGCTCTAGGATTTCTACGTTCTCCTGAGGAGTCTCAAAATTAACTTGATTGGGATGTTCCTCTTCTAAAACCACTACCCTAACGGTTAAGTTTTGAACTGCATTATTTGTATTTGGCATGTCATCACTCAAGTTCTTAAAGTCTGTGTTTAAATTTGTTAATTGCTCCATCATGCTTTCAAACATAGCTATTATATTGGGATCCATGCTAGATGTAGATGGCGAATACCGTAAGTACTCGACCCCTGATCTAGTTGGCATACGCTAGTCGCCAAATCTAAAGTTTCAGAAATTTTTTTTTTTGTGCAGAATTCTTAACGATCAGCAGATTTCAATACTAATTTTGATGACCTACGGACCTCTGATTGCAACAAAATTTAAAACACCATTTCCTAGATGAGTCACGACTCTAGTCACAAAATTTCATGATTTTAGGAGTTTTCTAGGGACAAGACTCTTAAAATTTTTCAAGGTTGCTTGCTGCAGAATTTCTGGGTACAGAATTTCTGGTACAGGACGGCTTACTAGAATAAATTGACAACTCTAGAGGTTTTAGAATTTAATAAAATTTTAACCGAAGACTCTCTAGTAAGTTAGGTTTCTTTCCACCAAATTTTAGAATTTTCTGATGTCGTTTGCCCCAGATTTTTGTAGAAGATTTCAGATCGGATCTGAAATTCTGTTTGCAGATTTTCAGTGCAGAATTTAAACCTAATGCAGATTCTAATCACCTAATCAAACCTATAGGCTCTGATACTAAAAATTGATGCGGGACATGATCTAGAATTCAGATGCTATGGTTCTAAAGATGCGACATGCAATTTAAAATCCATGCAAAAAGATTAAGATCAGCAATTAACTAATAATTCAGCAGACAAACAGATCTATTCAAGTTCCTACCTCGATGATTAAGATATAATCAGATTAAAGAAAAGAAATTAAGCAGATGGTGGATAAATTCTAGATCTAAAGTTCTACGGATTGAAGGCGATTAAGAAACCACCTATCATTAGGATATATCTCTAGATCTTTAACATGCAAATCTAATAATTAAGGAATAGGAACTCGTAGAGAAAATCAATAATAATTTTAAAAAAATACTGATTGAAGAGATTTCACAAGAGACACGTCAAAATAGTCCTGAAGGAGCGAGTTCAATTTTCTTGGACATCAAAGACGTTTGTGTTTTGGATTGATCACAAGGTAGGATCGATGGATGTTGTTGTGTAGATTGGAACTTCAGCAATGGAATCGTAGTGCAGAATTTAATTTAGAGGGGAATAAAAGAGGAGAGAGGGGAGAAAGTAGGGAGAGAAGAAGAGGAAGAAGAGGAAGAAGAGGAGGAAGAAAGAAGAGATGTGAAATATTTTATTCTCAAAAAAATTCTGCGTTCTCTTTTTTTTTTTTTTTAACAAGCCTTTTATAGGCTAAACTAAACATAGAACAAACCACCTAGGACTCTTCTGCTTTTAAATACCAAAATCACTTAGGACTCCTTATCCCTATCCAAAATCCCAATTTAAATTAAACTAGTCCTAACCCAACTAAAATAGGTTAGAATTAACCAAATAAAAATAAACTGGCTAACGAGATCCAATCCAATTGACTCAATTGGGCTGGATTTACAAGACCTCATAACTAAAACTCAAAATAGAAGAAATAAAAATCAAGATCTAATTTAATTAATTGAGCCAAATAGATGTCGATCTAGTACTCTGATGTCGTCCATGTGTCCAAGTTGGCTCCGATCGGTCATCACTAGTGATGGTGTCCGCACCAGAAAGTAGTATCTTTTGAATAGGTGAATCCATGCTGGCATAATCTATTCTCCACTTTCCTACCCATTAACTTCCTCTGCTCTTTCCTTTGCTTCTTTGTCAACTTAAAGCATCAAATTATACTAGTGGAGTTCCACTTAACTCTGTAGAATGGGACAGATGGAATGGAAAATAATTATTAGGAAAATCAGGTAATTGTTGGGAATAGATTTTGTGTTCTTAATTGAGGCATCACAAAACTAGCACTTAGGTATAACTATTGATGGAGCTTATAAGGCTATGCATGTAGATACTTTTTTTAGATTAGGAAGGAATACAAAAGATACGATGTGGTAGGAGCAAGATATGTAATACTAGGAGAAAATTGAGTAGAAGTAAATGTTTAGTTTATGAGTCAGCTAAGAAACTTCTCTTCCCTTATTTATTTGATGCTGGACAAGCACGAAATTGCTCTCTTAGTGATCTTAAGGTTTGAGAATCTGTTCGAAACAAAAATTTTGCCCCAAAAAGGTTCAGTTCTTAGCATATCAAATCAAGAGGACCAAGACATGGTACATTCCTCTGGTTGTGTTTTAGAATATCTCCATAAAAAGAACTAGATCAGTCATAACATGTTGTGGTAGGTATCAAATTCTATTGTTGTGAAAAGGTAAGTTTTATCGATCCTTAATTAAACTCAAAAAACAATATCAAGAATTCTGGACCATGCTTTGACAGATACTATTTGAAGCTATGCTTATATTAATATTTGAAAACTAAACCTTAACATTGCAGCTTATATTGATGTAATATCAATGTAAATAAACAGTCTGAATTTTATTGTTAGCAGATGCGTAATCTTGATAATTCCTCAAAAGAATTAAATAATTCAAGAAATGTATTACTTGAAGTGGAGATGGAAAGCTGTAAAAATCATTATTGGCTTTTTAACTTAAATTGTTTGATCATCCTGTCCCACCTGGCTTTTTGTTTTTTGAAAGATTGGTGTATTGTAAAACAAGAAAAATGTATTTTAACACAGAATATTTGAAGAAGAAAGCCAAATTACTGAAAATTTTGAAGCGTAACTTCAAGTGTATACAATGAATTATCACGAGAGGAAATTTTTACTTAAGATCCATCTGAAAGGCTTGAAATTTTAAAGGCCATGCTGAAAACCAGAATGTCACTATAAAGTTGGAGGTATAAATACTTGTAATATCTTCTAAGTAATAGAAGTTGTTTCTGCCTTTTTTTTCATTGACAACTGTATTTGTATCTGTTTTATGATGGAGATATATCAAAAAGTAGAGTTGACAATCAGATTGCCCACATTCCAAATTGGCATTTTGAACTTTCAAAGTTAATCAGAATTTAATCATGTGAAAAATTGGCATTTTAACCTGCATTTGATACTTGCATTAGATTTGCTCGAACTATATATAGGGCTCAGAATGTGGATTTGATCTGACTTTTCAGGTTCCAGTCAAATGGGATTTGAATAATTTCCAATCTTTTGACATCCGACATGTCATCAAATTTGATTTTGCATATGAGTTAAACTGAAATATTATGATGTCACAATCTCTACTCCTCTCGCACTGCTCCAACCTACTCTGAGCCTCCTCCCTACCCACCCCCAGCTCCTCCAAAAAGGGGGAAATAAAGGAAAAACTATCGATCTCCCTCTTTACCTTGTATAGCCTGCTTTGAATTGGAATTCCCAGCCCCTTCTTTGCCCTCCTTTGCCTATACTGATTGTGGAGAGCTCACTTTTAGCCCCTCCCACTTCTTTTTCTTCACTCCCTCTCTTTGCATGCCCCACCTTAACCTACCACAATTTGGAACTCTACCCATATGCCTAGCGCCCTGCCCTCCCCCACTCATCATCCCTCTTCTACCTAACCCTGTCCTAGCTGAATCCTGAGCAGCCCCTCAAACCCTCTTTTTTTTTAAAAAAAAAAAATTCAGTCTTCTTCCCCAGTCCCCATCCTAACTTGCTCCAACTACTCTACCTTCCCCATGTCCTAAACACAAATTGAAGCCAAATCCAATCTGACTTGTCAATAGAGTAAGATCAATTATAATAAGATTCATACTTCATAAATATACTGTTTTCGTTAAATTAATAAAGAGTGTAAGGTCTACTTACCTCTTCCACTTTGAACCTTCAAAATTCGCTAGGAAAGTTGGCTAAACCAATTCAAAAACATTAAAGATGAAATTAATTCCTATTTGATGATTTTAATAGTATTAAATAATAAGAAAAGGAGATCATCGGTTGGGTGACAGTGTTCGGTAGCTCTAGATGGGTCAAGTCTAAGCGATTCAATCAATGAGTCATAAAGCACGATCTGGATCAAGGTCAAGCTCATTCAATAGGGTTCATTAATAATGACTTTCCAAGACATTGAACAGGCCTGAGTGGATCGGTCACAAAGGAGATCGGGACCCTTCATTTGGGTCCATGGACCTGCTTAGAGAGAGAAAGAGGGAGAAGAGGGAGAAGAGAGAGGAAGAGAGGGACAAGTGTTCTCTGTTTTTTGTCCTTCTTTTTCTTCTTTGGTAAAATAGCAAAAGAAGAAGGGGGTGGATCATGGTGGTTTGGCGAAGTGGCAGTAGGGGATAGTGGCGGGCAGTGGGGAGTGGCCAGCGACAATAATCGGTTGGCAAGAAAAATAAAGACAAAGGCCGAAAAACAAGGGATAGAGGATTTTTTTTCTCATTTTTGGCTATTGGCCGCTCACCGACTGCCATGACTCTACTAGGAAGGGTCATAGGGAGCCTGAGGAGTCCCTCTAGGGGTCCGGTGTCAAGAGGTGATGGAGCTGGTGGTCAAAAAGAGGGATAGAGGGGCTGGAAAATAAGGGAAGTGAAAAGATGACATTCTGGGTCGATTTTTGGCCAATTTATCAATGGAATCCAGTCGGCAACGGCTCCTATCACCGAGGAAAGGGAAGAGAAAGGGGAATTGGGACTGACTTTGGGCTCTGGCAATGTATCCAACCTCGATATCCGGCGACCATAGTGAAAGGGAATCCAACAAAAGCAAGGAGAAAGAGGGAGAAAGGGGAGAGAGAGGTGTGGTGCTTGTGGTAGAGGATCATAGAGGGAAGGGGTGGCTGTTTTATAGAGAGCTTGGGTCTCGGTGGTTCTAGGACTCTGGCTCTTCCCGGAGAAATTGGAGAGGAGGAAGAAGACTCCTAGGAGTCTTCCATTTTTTCCGTTGCATGCAGTCCAGCTAAGCTAGGCTGCAGCTAGGTGTGGCTGGTCAAGTGGATTGGGCCAGACTGGGCCATCGCACCACCTGCTATTTATGCAAGGTCAAGATGGCAACTCCAATAATTAAGGGAATGAAAGTTTTTCTTGGAGATATCAGAGTCTTAACTTTAGTCTGCTTCAGACCTTGGACTAGTGTTTAAATTCAGTCTTTTAGAGCCCCATAACCAACCAGCTTGAAGTGCCTCAAGATGGTGACTCCAAAAATTAAGGGAATAAAAGTTTGGCCTTGTGGAGATATCAGAGTCTTACTTTTGCTGTGCTTCGTACCTCCAAGTAGGTACTTGGACTCAGTCTTTTAGAGCTGCATGAGCAACAAGGTTGAAATGCATGCCATTGAAAATATCTGGTCCAACCAACCAGGAAAAAAGGAAATTCCTGGTCCAAGGTGTTATAAAGAGCTAATTCTGCTATACATCAGACAACTTCCGAAACTCTGATCCTGACTTAGGACACCATATTTTAATTAGCAGTACATGAAAATAGAGTTGGAAAAAATGTCCGATTTAATTCTCCTTGGATTTACTGAAGATTAAACTATCAATACAACCCAGCTAGATTCACCTCTGGACATTTTCTCCATGATCTCAAACTGCCTATCAACCATGACAAATACATTTTTATGGTCCATCTTTTTCTTTGAAGAGTGACCTAATTAGAGTGTGTTGGAAGTTGGACAACTCTTACACTTAAGGTGACAGTGTATCTTGGGCACAGTTGCCTGTTTACCATTCCCCGGCAGGCCGAGTTTCATGCACAAATTTGGTATGCTGCCATCATATAGTGCAGATCTCCACATGGATATGAATTGTAGATGCATGATCACATCCCCAAGACTAATCTTTTGAAGTTACAATGTGTTGTGGAAATTTAAAAACACCTGAGGTGACTGTAAACAGGAATACTTGGTACATGAGGGTCCATAAAGCCAATTCTGCAGAGTTGGGATAAGACTAGGTGATCATGGTTACAGTTACGCATTGTGGAAGAAATGCGGTGAAGTGCATATAGATGCTGATGTGTTTCATAAGCAAGGAGATCTGATAAGTTTGATCAAGCAAGTGATTGTTTCAAGGTTTGATGATTCTTTTTTGTTGTCCACATCTTATTATTCTAATGTCTTTATTTAACATCTCAATACAACATGTAACTTTCCTTTTCTTTTTCTTTTTTTTGCTAATTTTAAAAGAGTGAAAATGAAGCTTGTCCTATGCAGTATCAGTGGCAAGCCACTGCTGTGACCTTTTTAAAACTTGTGTTAAGGTTAATGGATGTTTATCCACACATCAGATGATCTAAAGTTGCCAATAACATAGTGTTACTATTTCAAGACTAGCTTTGTTGTATATGAGTACGTGTGAATGTATTATGCATGCAAGTGGTTTTCCCACTTGAAGAGCGTCATTATTACTTGGAGCCAGACTTCGCTATGGAGTTAGAAAACAAGATGCTGCAGGGTGAGGAAACAAACATAAAATCTTCCTAATATATTATTTCTGTTTAGCTTCAATCAGCTTTCAACACTTGATAGCTTTCAACATATTCTACACTTATCGATCTAAGAGTTGATATGTGTGAAATATTATTATGTTATTGCAGAAAGTTATCTTTATTTGGATGTTTTTATGAAAAAAAAAATATTGCTCAAAATTGTTTAGATGTGAACATCAGCTTCCATTAATGGTGTTAGATGTTGTTCTCCCACTTAACAGTCCTGTAACATGCAGTATATGTTCTTGTAAGGACTTCAATGAAACAGCCAGCTGATAAGGATGAAGAAGTTCCTTCTCAAGTTGTCAGCCCTGGTGCTCCAGTTTCTGAGAAGAAATCGTCTGCTGAACCTCCTCCGACACCCATAAAGATGCTCCCTCCCATTCCAGAAGATGAGCAACGCCAGCTTTTCAAGTGGATTCTGGAAGAGAAGAGGAAAGTCAAGCCTAGTGCTCCAGCAGAGAAGAAGAAAATTGATGAGGAAAAAGCTCTTCTGAAACAGTTTATTCGATCAAAATCCATCCCAAGCTTGTAAGAACCTCATCTGTTAGTTAGACTTCATTTAGAGATTGTTGTGCTTGGATTTAATGTGAATGTGTTTTCTGTAGTGTTCAGTTGGCCTTATCTGTTATTTTAGTTATATCTTTGCATTCATCTAAATGGGTTAAACTAGAAATGTATTGTTTAGTTAGATTATAGATTCAGCAGGGCTCCTTGCTTTTCATGCAAGAAAAGTCATGTTCTGGCTTTCAACTGTACCGTGTACAAGGTTATGTTCTATTTGGAAAGTTGTTTAATATGGATGTTCCATTAATCTTTCTTTCTTTCTTTTTTTTTTTTTTGGAGACTTCAAGTTAGAGGTCTTTTCAGCCCATTTGCATCCAACAGTATGATTAGTTTCTGGAATGAGATGAATTTGTGCAGCATGGAATAGGTGACTGGTCGGGGTCATTGCTGATGCTCGTCTTTCTGCGTTCAGCTTATTAGCAGTATCCGACCATTATCTCTGGTTATCTTTGGAAGATCTTTGAAGCCTGTCTGGTAACAAATCTGTTTTCCTGGCATTTGAAGTGATAAAAATCGTAATGGGATCCTCCTTGTTCTCTATTCATTGTTCCGACAAAGAGTCAACTACTGGCTCCGAATGCAGGGTTACCTGGTGCCTTTCATGTTGCGGTTTATCCCCTGCTACTATGATCCAAGTGGTCGGTTTGCACGACAAGCCTTTCTTCCAAATTTGGTGGTTTCGGCCGTCCTACACTCGGTGATTGATATTTGGTAGATACATGGTCCCATTGATGAACCGTTGCATGAATTAATCTTCAAGGTGGTGGTCCATAAATAGTAGCAGAGATGAGTCAAGGATAAAAATGAGGCTACCAACATGCGGTATCACTTTGCGGATGCTGCCGGCATCTCTGTTTCAGCGGATCACTAGATCCAAGAATTGGTTTTTAGGACAAGATTGATAGCAATTATTTACCTCCTGGGGGATTTCTATTCTACCATTGCCTCCCTAAGTTCCAAAAGGAACATCTTCCGTGATAAGTATGATATGAAATTTGTCACAAACGATCAAACGATATGATGAGCCCCACAGTGTGGCGTGTTTGGTGCCAGTGTAGCCCAATCATGAAGATTTTTTCTCTCAGTTAACCAAACTCTAGGAGGGGAGATCACGAGCAAGGTTAGCCATAATGTCTGCTACTGCTTGTTCGACTATGAGAATGAACTGTTTTCGGAGGGTGAAAATTGAGCTACGATTTTTACAAATGAAGCTTATAAAATTAAATGCGCATGGCCCCTGTATTACTAGGATGAGACGCAGGAATCGCAAACATGACACACACTAATCGAGAAACAATCCAATTTTTTTCATTAAACAATAAGCTTATAACATTAGATACTTGATGCAGTGACTTACATTTGCCTTGATGGATATATTGGAAGGAAATGGTTTAGTTGCAACGTGCCAGCTACTGTCATGTTGCTCACCACTGCTGACTCTGTAGACACCTATGCTTTCAGGGCCATGGGTACATGGAAACTGTCTCTATGCCATATGATAAGTAACTGCTATATCTTCATAATAAATGAGAAGTATGTGCCACAATCTAAGACCATAAATTTAGGTGCTGTACATCTAGTGAGGATGTGTTTTTTGAGAGAAAGGAAGGGAGACCCACCGATATCAAAATTAGCTAGGTCCAAAACACCAAATATTTAGTCATGCTTCTCTCCTCAATCTTGGACCTCCACTTCGTAGGCAAAGGGGCACCACCAATGGATAATTCCTAGTTTCAAATATTTACCTGTGTTGAATAGTAAAACTTCCGCAGGGCAGATCAACCATTTGGTATGAGGTCCACTTCAAAACATGTATGCACCCAAGAGCAATAGAACCAAGGACCGCATCATACAGGACGTGTATTAGGTATTCATATTATTGATGGCAGCAACAATGCCATTTGCTCTTTGGGTATCCATCTAATACACCTGGTTGTGACCTGGATAGCGCGATCATACCAACACTAAAGCACTGGATCCTATCGGGACAAAAACGACAATTTAGACACCAACCATCAAATTTTACTCACTTTTGTATGCTGGACCTAATGATCCATAATACAATTTCCCTTTTGAGTAAGAGAGAGGTTGATGATAATGATGATGATTTAACACCCAATTTCACCAAGTGCAGGATTCAATAATAGAGTGCCTCCAACAAAGTGTAGCTTTCAAAGCGGTCCCGGCCAAAAGCTACATGACACTCTCCTACAAGTAATAGGGCCCATGCATGCCCCACCCTTCTCTCTCTTTCTAATCCAAGATGCCCAGGAGTGATTCACATACCTAGTACGTATCGACGCTCGCAATCATAGAAACTAGACGTAGTTCTTTGATCCAGGGAAAGTTTCTTGTAACCATCAGCGGGTAAGAAGCCAGGGGAATCCCAGGCCAAAGACATGACCATTAACCGATTCCTTTACAATTACACTTTTCTCTGGCTTGTGACTCTACATAGACTGTTTCTTACACGAACTTAATATTCGTATTATAAATTATGGTTGTTTATTTTAGTTTAAATTAAAAATTTGATGTATTATTGAGTTTTACTTGATATTAATTATATTCAGGTCATTATGCAAAGATTTCTTTCCCTCTGTGTCGCCCACCGCACGCCACCACCACCCCTCCCCGCGGCCCCACTCCTTTTTTTTTTTTAGCCTGAATAATCCGATAAAGATTATTCAGCCAGATTTGGGCATCCAATGGATTTATCATTTTTTGTTGGGATACTTTTGGCATTTTTAGTAAATTTTTAATTGAATTTGGGATGGATTCAGATATGGGTAGGAAAAATTTTATGATACCTTACCTATTGTCATTCCTATATGCAACCACGTAGATATTTTTTATAAAATTTATAAAAAATTGAATCATCACATTGTGACAGAAAATTCTTTTTTCCCCCTTTTTTTATCATAGAAATTTTCACGCCATCATGTATACCATGACAAGATTAGCTAGCTAAGGACGAAAACGTCAACCAAATGGCCTTTATCACATCCACCTCGTAGCTCATAAGCTAGTCAGCCACATTAGAAATATTTTCAAACACATGTTAGGTCTTACATAAATAGCCAGATACCCTATGTAAACATCTAGTGACCATTGTCATAAAAGCCATGGCTGGCCATTGTGAGCGACACATGTGCATGAGTTTAGGTGCAATCACACAATGCCCCCTAAGATGGAGTCTTTTTTCTAATTAATAAAAAAAATTATTTACATAAATAATCTAGTTTTTAACTTATTTATCAGATTGATGTAAAATCGATAAAACGCCATTTTGAATGATATTTTATCATCGCTATCACGTCACCCCCCATTTTCCACGTAGACGATGCAAAAAAAAAAATTAAAAATTAAAAACATCAAATATATGGTGTTTTTAAAAATATCATTTGAAATGGCGTTTTTAAAAACGCCGTTCCAAATGATATTTATAAAAACGCCATATTATTTGGCATTTTTTATTTTTTCTCTCTAAAAAAAAAGGAAAAAATAAAAATAAATTTAAATTTATAAAAAAATAAAAATTTTAATTTGTAAAAATAAAAATCATCATTTAAATTAGTATCTCCATTTCAAATTTATTTTTTAAAAAATAATATAAAAAAATTATATAAAAAATTAAATAATATCAAAAAAAAATTAAAAATAATAAATTATAATTTTAAAATTTAAAAAATAAAAATTTTAATTTTAATTAAATAAAATCATCATTTCAAATTACAATTTTTTCCAAAATTAATTTTTTAAAAAAAATATCATAAAAGAATAAAAAAATTAAAAAAAAAATAAAAATTATAATTTTAAATTTTAAAAAATAAAAATTTTTATTTTAATTAATAAAAAAATATTTCAAATTATTTTTCCATTTAAAATTAAATTTTTTTAAAAAAATATCTAAAAAATTAAAAATAAAATAAATAAAAATAGAAAAATAAAAAATAGAAAAAATAAAAATTATAATTTTAAATTAAAAAAATAAAATTTTAAATTTTAATTCAAATAAAAATATCATTTCAAATTAATTTATTTTAAATAATTTCAATAAAAAAAATCTAAAAAAATAAAAAATAGAAAAATTAATAAAAAAAAAATAAATTAAATAAAAAAAAATAAAATTTTAAAATTAAAAAAAATAAAAAATATCATAAAAAAGTAAAAAATATAAAAAAATAGAAAAAAATAAAATTATAAATTAATTTTAAAAAATAAAATTTTAATTTAATTCAAATAAAAATATATTTCAAATTATTTTCCCAATTCAAATTATTAATATAAAAAATACCTTAAAAAAAAAAATAAAAGATAAAAAAAAATGAGAAAAAAATAAAATTAAATTTTAAATTTAAAAAAAAAATTAATTTAAAAAAATATATTAAATTAAATCCATTTAAAATTATTTTTTTTTAAAAAATATCCAAAAAAATTATCTTAAAAAAAAAAAATAAAAAATATATAAAAAATAAAAATAAAAAATAAAAATTATAATTTAAATTTAAAAATATAAAAATTACCATTTTATATCGGATCGGTCCATACCGCACCGTATGTAGTTGTTCGTGTCCGTACCGGATCGAGATGTATCAGTGCGGTTCGATTCATCTCATATATCGAAAAATCAACGGTCTTGATGGTTCCCACGACTTATCTGATTTAATTATTTAGATATTTAAAATATAAAAATTATCAATTATTATTATTTTAGTTATAATTTCTATTGCCCTTTTAGCATCACTTTTTCTCTTCTAATGTTCTGAGACACATTAGAGTATGTGTATCCATATCCACAAAGAATAATATCTGATCACTTAAAATTAAATAATATAAAATAAAATTAATAATTAATAATATTAAATAGAATAAAAATATCAAGTGTACAAAAAATAGTACAATAAAAGTTTCAAAAATACTAAGTACAAATCTAAAAAGATTAAGTCCCATAAGGACATCGTGGTGCTCGTGTTCGCTTGGACCTTCTCAAGAAGGTCCTCAACGGCTGCTCCTGCTTCTGCTGTGATGGCTCCTCCCCTATATCAGTGGAGATCTGCTGATCATGCTGCTCAGGAATAAGTAATGCTGTCGGATCATCTACTGACTGAGCAACCCCCTCAACCCTCTATCTAGATACACGGATGGGCCTGAAAAGAAAGTGTCATACTCATGTGGCCAACTGATATCCGGTGATGTCATCTAGGGAATGTAGGAAGAAAAAGTGCTGCTATCTGTGGATCAAAAGGCGGTGGCATCTGTGCAGCATCTAGTGATGACATCTGTGAAATATGTGATGATGGCATATGTGGAACATATAGTGACGGCGTATATCTCATATCTGGTGCATCGGCTACTCCATACCAAGGCGTACAGCTATATGGGTCAACACCAATCGCCACCAATGTTTCAGAACTTGTTCTCTCTATCTCACGTAGTATCCGAATCCGTTCATCCTCATCAGTTGTAGATAAAGCACGACGAGCGTCCAACACAAGACCCGACATAGAATCAGTCTACATAATAAAAATAAAACAGTCAATATACCGTAAAATATATAAAAAAAATATAACACAAACAACATAAACTAATTTTCGTAGTCTTACCAAAAGATGCACAGTAGAACTCTCGTCCTCGTATCTGAGAACTGCATACCGAGGCTGTCCAATGACTGACACTGTAATGCTAAAAAATCAAGCCATGTAGTCCTCAGTATATGAACGACCTCTCAAAATAAGATCACCATGAACAATGTGATCTCGACGTGCATCCCAAATATCGATGTATTCTGCATGTCTGATACACCAGTTAATACGAGCTCTCCCTCGTCGATCAATACGATGAAGTCTCTGACTGATATCAAACTGCTCTGGGATGTTCTGAATCTGACCAAACTACCGCAGAACACGATCGAAAAGATGCCACTCTACCATATCAAAATAAATAAGTGACACCCTAGTAGTCCATATATCATGTCCAACTGTACACATCTGCGGCAATATAGTCAATATCTCATCTGTATATGGCTCCCACAAAAACTGATAGAGTTAAAATAAAAAAATTAGTAAGCTAAAATTTTAATAGATTATGAATACTGTAAAATGATATTTATAAAAAAATTAAATTTATCCATCTATATATATCAACTAATGTATCTAACTGACACCTATAAACCCGTGCCACTCTCGTCGATACGTGATGAACATTGAATGCAATGTTCCATCTGTTTTACAATCTATTCATGTTAAATAAATTTTATCGGATTTAAAACAGTAAGTTTTAAGTAAAAAAGTAATATTTTTTTACCTATATCTCAATGGTCTATCTAGTCTGAATGAAACATCAGGATCATGCTGCTCTGATGGCATCTCAAGCAACTGTCATCGTAATGGACTAATAGTCAGTATACACTCCCATACCCAAATATACAAATTTTAAAAAAATCATACATGATATACCCAATGTGAACTATAATTAATATTAAAAATAAAAATTTTTAATTCATATACCTGTAATAATACAAGACAACCATCAATCTCGCTTTGATCAGCATAAGAACTCCGACACATAGCTCTGTACAGATAAGCTAGTACTGCACTGCCCCAACTGAGTCTACGAGCGAAGTCTAAATCCTCTAATAATGGCAAAAACATCAACTTCATCTTATTCGATGAAGTATCGGATAACAGAACACCACCTAACAACCGTAGCACCTGACTCCTAACATATTGCTGCACCATCTCTTCTGGTGCATCATTCTCAATATGAAAATATCGATAACGATCATCCAAACACTCAATCCTGAGTCGTGAATGATCGAAAAATTGAGCGT
The DNA here is from genome assembly GCF_000442705.2 of Elaeis guineensis. Classification (NCBI taxonomy): domain Eukaryota; kingdom Viridiplantae; phylum Streptophyta; class Magnoliopsida; order Arecales; family Arecaceae; genus Elaeis; species Elaeis guineensis. The sequence continues at coordinate 24,513,781 of NC_025996.2, forward strand.
CGGGCTCAAACTCTAGCAATCGCAAGCACAAAGCCTGCCACTCCGGAACGGTAAGCGTGGGATCAACTCCAGTAACTGAATCGCTATCAACTGGTAGTCCAGTAAGGATGCTAACATCCTGTAAAGTGATGGTCGCCTCACCAAATGGAAGATAAAATATGTATGTCTCTGGATGCCATATCTCAAGTAAAGCAGTAATAAGACCAACGTCCATCTATATACGACCAATCCGATATACTCCATAGAATCTAAGATATCGTAAATAATCCAGCACTCTATGTGGGATGTCCTCTATCCTCCAAAAGTCAGTATCAGATCGTCGTAGACGAAGGTGTCTGAGCTCCTGCAATAAGATATAATAATTAGATAATGTATATAATTTTTCAAAAAAAAATTTAAATAGTAAGAGTAGGATTGGAATGCTTACGCTGCCATCTAAAATAGTCTGTGATCGATGGTGCTCCTGCAATATAAGAATACTGCTGTCACGAGGATTGAGATACCGCAGATCGTAAGCCATAATACGCTCATGAATCTAAAATAATGATATTATCATAAGTGTATTAAAAAATAAAAAATATGATAGCCATTCATTTTATAAAAAATATATTTTAAACACAATATTGTCACACAATACAACTTAAACATACAATTCAGATCATCTCTGCATATTAAACACGTATATTCAAATACAATCTCACAGAAATACAAAAAACAATGACGAAAATACATCTTCGGAACCTTTAATTTTTTTCACTGCTTGAAGTTGAAGTGTGTTGAAGTATCTTAGGACAGCGGCGGCGGTCATGACCTTGTTCTTTACAAATGCTACAGTAGTTCTTACTTCTTATTTGCCTATCATCCATCTCATTTCGTAGTCTTGTTGACTTTGGTCTACCTTTATGCTTGGGTCTCAAACGATGATGATCAGGAATACATTTGAACATACGTGTATGCATCCAATAATCTTTATGTGGTAATGGATTAAAGTGACCGCTCCAAGCATTCATATATGCTGTAATTGTATATACATCATCCACAAAATCACTAAAATGTACAGCAATTTTTTGATACACAGCTAAAACGTGTGAACATGGATATTTGTACATACTCCACTTTTCGCAAGAACATTTTCTTTCAGCTAAAATAACAGTATGAAAATTTTTTCCACCTCGTAACCCTACGCTTGCTCTCCTCGTAAGCACTTCATATATGCCTCTTTGAAGGTTGAATACTGTTACTCAGTGCTGATTAGCTTTAACCTGATCTTCAGCAATCTTAATTGCAACATGAGGAGTAAAAAGATTATTTGGATTCTCCTCTACATATCTCAAAGCTTGGGCATGCCTCGTATTGAAGTATTTCACAAGACAATAAAATATCATTTGAACACAAGCTGTAATTGGCACATTTCTAACTCCTCGTAAAATACTGTTAAAAACTTCTGACAAATTTGTAGTTAAGACACCATAGTGCAGACCATCATCATGTACCAACATCCACTTCTCCTTTTCTATCTCAGACAACCAGTTCCAAACCTCTTCATTCACTGTTCCGATCCTACCCATGATAAAGTTGAACTTGCAAACTTGATGAGTGCTTCCTGCTTGCCATACTGCTCTTTTCAGCTGCATATTTTTAAAATGAGTGTTGAAATTACTGCAGATATGTCTTAAGCAGTATCGGTGATAGGCACGTGGTGGACTCCATCCAATAGACTCATCTGCGATAGCATTTAATATACCTAGATGCCTGTTAGAAAGTAAATATATTCTATTTCTATCTTTGATGATATGTGTTCTGAGCTGGAAAAGAAACCAACTCCAACTTGCAGTCGTCTCCTCATCCACAATTGCATATGCTAATGGAAATATCCCATTCTCTACATCAATTTCTGTTGTAATTAATATCTTACCTTTAAACTTTCCATACAAGTGCGTGCCATCAATGCTGATTACAGGATGGCAGTGCGTAAAATCCTGGATGGATGGTTTGAAAGCCCAGAAAATATAATTTAAAACTTAGACATTGAAATTTACAGTTTAAAAAAAATTTCATAAAACAACTGTACTGGGATTTGCATGTTGAAGTGCAGCCATATAATAGGATAATTTAGTATAAGACGGCTCTCATTCTCCATAAATATCAACCAATGCCTTCTGCTTTCCACACCATGCTTTCCTGTATGACACTGTATATTGAAATTGATCATTAACGATTGCCACAATAGTTTCAACTTTAACACCGAGATCTTTATTAATAATATGTCGGACTAGTATGCCAATCACCCTTCCACTGACATATTTGTGATCTCGACTCAACCTCGTAAACAAACAAGTGTGAGGACTCTCATATTTTGTGATTTGCAAATATTCATATTTTTTCAACAATACAGCATGAAGCCTCCATTTATAATTTTGAACATTATCTGATGATGCGCATCGTACGGACCATAATTTTGAATGCGACTGAACTACATTGTATGTTCGATGATTCATAATGTGACAAAGATCAACAGCTCTCCTTACATAATCTTTATTCTCAAACATTAGATCTTTAGAAAATTCAGTCATCGAGGAGTCCCAAAATTGATAGTCAGAGTTCAATCTTTGACCAGCACTAATACAACCACCATTATCTAAATTTATATCGTTAAAAAATTATGGAGGTTCGTGCAAATGAGGTTGAGATTCTTCCATATTAATATTAGACTGAACATCTTCATCATCATTCTCATCTTCACCATCATCATCATTACTGCTACTGTCCTCATCCATCCAATAGTCTTCATCTCCGCTTTCATCTGACTCAAAGCCTAGATTATCAAAATTTATTCTACCGACTACTCAGTCATCGTTTTCTATATAAGTGTCGTCTTCCGTGCTTACCACTATTTATTCTAGCAAAGGAGAAGTCACCATAGCAGAAGACACAGGAGAAGTCACCATAGGACTCTTAATAATTGGACAACTAGGGCCGGCAGTAATAGAATATTGTTCTGCAAATATGGCCTCAATACTATCGGTTTGCACCATACGAGTTACGAAAGGTGAGGAAGGCCCAACATTATTGTCTGCTTGAGTTAAAAATCGACTATAGTATCCAAAGCTCAGTATATCTTCCTTTTCAATATATAATTCTAAAAATTGATATTCTGAATATTTCAAAAGAAAGGTCAGTATTTCTTCGACATCTTCATCGTCATCAATTGAAACTAAGATATACTTGCTCTGCATTAACTATCCCGACAAATTAGAAGATTTTTATTTTAATTTTATTTTATTTTTTTTTTGTTTATAGGAATACTGCTGTATAAATGATCCAATGATTCTTGACGTGATAATGATAAAGATACTTTAATCATCTAGTTTGCAGGGTAACTGTACTGCACACCAGTTTTGTCATTCTGTATCATGCCATCATAATACAATAGAACACGAACTCGAGTACTGACCATTTTCTCAGAGAAACCTCTGATAAAATCAAAATCAAAAAATTTAGTATTATTAATTATTTTATCATTTTAAAAGATTTACATGATAAATGCATCATATCATTAACAAATAGGTACAGATAGATCCTATCCTATTCGAAAATTACATTAATTCTATATGTTAATTACATTAATCAAACGATACGCAATAGGGATCGAAAAAAATTTCGATAGTATTTTTTCTTAGTTTTTCCCACAAACTGAAGGTGTGAGGAGAACTAAAAGAAAATACTGTCCAAAATTTCTCTCGAACCCTCTGCATATCGTTCGAATAATGTAATTAACTATAGAATTAAATGCAATTTCCAAACTGTCCAAACTAGACAATCAATTGACCAATGTATATATTTTAAGGTATCCGTATAAAAATATATAATCAAATATATATTTTATACGGATATCGTAGAACATCCTACATTGATCAACTGACAGGTCTACATTTTCATGAAATGCAATATATTTTAAAATTTTTAGATTAGGATCGAATCGAATTTTAAAATAAATCTGAATCTAATGAGATAAAAATAAAAAATAATGAGATAAAAATAAAAAATAAAAAGATCGAAATAGAAGGGTGCCGCAGGACCGCACGGGCCCATCATCGGAGGGCCACCGCGGGCCGCCGTCGGGGGGCCTCAGTGGGGCCGCCGTCGGAGGCCCACCATGGGGCCCGCCGTCGGAGGGCTGTTGCGGGGCCGCCGCCAAGGCCCACCATCGGGGGGCCGCCGTCGAGGCCCGTCGTGGGGGGGCCGCCGTCGGGGGGCCGCCACGGGGCTACCGTCGGGGAGGGGTCGCCGCGGGTGGGGATGGGGCGGGGCGGCCGACCAAGGGAAGGGAAGGGGCCCACCGTCGGCCAAGAAAAGGGGAGGAGCGGGGCAGGACGACTGCCGGCCAAGGGAAGGAGATCGCCGCCGGCCGGCTGTCACCGACGGACCAAAGAAAAAGAGGGAGAGAGAGAGGAAGAGAGAAGGAAGAGGAAGAGGGAGAGAGGAAGAGGAAAGAGAGAGGACGGCCGGCCAAGGGAAGGGGAGGCGCGGGGTGGCCGTCGGCGGCCCACCAACGGACCAACCACATGGGGGGGCGCTGGACCGCCACCGGCTAGCTATCGCCGGCGGGCTAAGGAAAAAGAGGGAGAGAGAGAGGAAGAGGGAAGGAAGAGGGGGAGAGAGAGAGGAAGAGAAAAGAGAGCGGGCGGCTGGCCAAGGGAAGGGGAGGGGCGGGGCGGCTGCCGGCGGACCAACCACATGGAGGGGTGCGTGGGCCCGTCGTCGGTCGTCTGTCGCCGACGGGTCAAGAAAAAAGAGGGAGAGAGAGAGGAAGAAAAAAGAGAGAAGAGGGAGCTCACCGCTGCCGGAAGCTCACCGTCGTGCCGTCGGAGAGGAGAAGGAACACGCGGAGAAGAGGGACACACCAGAGAAACATTTGAGAAGAGGGAGAAGAGGGGGGTTTTCTTTTTTTTTTGGGTCTTAAAGTTCAAAAACATCAAAAGGGATGGCGTTTTCAAAAATGTCATTCCCTTTGGCATTTTTATTTCAATTTTTTTATTTTTTATGATATTTTTAATTTTTTTAGTTATTTTTATATAATTTTTTAATAAAAAAATTAATTTAAAATGGAGATAATAATTTGAAATGATAATTTTTATTTAAATTAAAGTTAATTTTTTTTAAAAAAATTATAATTATAATTTTTATTTTTTTCTTATTTTTTCCTTTTATTCACTTTTTTTATGATATTTTTCTTTTAATTTTTTGGAATTCAAATTAAAATTTTTATAATTTAAAATTTTAGTTTTAATTTCCTCCCATTTTTAATTTTTTTGGCATTTTTTTAGGTATTTTTTTCCTTTGTTTGGAATATTTTTTTAAAAATTAAATTTAAATTAATTTAGTAATTTAAAATGATGATTTTTATTTGAATTATAATTAAATTTTTTATTTTTTTAAATTCAAAATTAAAATTTTTATTTTTGAATTAGAATTAGAATTTTTATTTTTTTTCAATTCAATTCTTTTCCCTTTTTTCTTTTTTTATGGTGTTTTTTATTTTTTTTACATCATTTTTTTCAGATATTTTTTAAAAAAATAATTTGAAATGGGAAGAGTAATTTGAAGTGATATTTTTTATTTAAATTAAAGTTAAAATTTTTATTTTTTTTAATTTAAATTTATAATTTTTATTTTTTTCCCATTTTTTCACTTTTTTAATGTCATTTTTTTTATTTTTTTGAATTCAAATTAAATTTTTAATTTTTTTATAATTTAAAATTATAATTATAATTTTTTTCTTATTTTTACCTTTTTTTCGATTTTTATGATATTTTTTTAGGTATTTTTTCTTTTGTTTGAAATATTTTTTAAAAAATTAATTTGAAATGGAAAAAGTAATTTGAAATAATATTTTTTATTTTAATTAAAATTTAAAATTTTATTTATTTTAAATTAAAAATTATAATTATAATTTTTTCTCTTTTTTTATTTTTTTCTTTTTTTATGGCACTTTTTATTTTTTAAATTTTTTAAGATTTTTTTAGGATATTTTTTTAAAAAAATTAATTTTAAAAGGAGAAAATAATTTGAAATGATATTTTTTATTTGAATTAAAATTAGAATTTTTGTTTTTAAAATTCATTCAAAATTATAATTTTTATTTTTTTTTAATTTTTTAAAATTTTTTGTTATGATATTTTTTTAAAAAATTTAATTTTAAATGAGAAAAATAATTTAAAATGATATTTTTTATTTAAATTAAAATTTTTATTTTTATTTTTTAAAATTTAAAATTATAATTTTTATTTTTTTTCATTTTTTTCTTCTTTTATGATATTTTTTTAAAAAAATTAATTTGAAAAGCGGATTGTAATTTGAAATGATGATTTTTATTTGAATTAAAATTAAAATTTTTATTTTTTTAAAATTTAGAATTATAATTTTTATTTTGTTTTAATTCTTTTTTATGTTATTTTTTATTTTTTTTTACATCAATTTTTTTTAGATATTTTTTTAAAGGATAATTTGAAATGAAAATACTAATTTGAAATGATGATTTTTATTTTAATTAAAATTATAATTTTTATTTTTTATAAAATTAAAATTAATATTTTTATTTTTTTATTTTTTTAATTTTTTTATATTTTTAGAAAAAATATTATGATTCTTTTTAAAATATTATTTAAAATGATATTTTGAAAAATACCATTTGATTTGATGATTTTATTTTATTTTATTTTCTTCTATATGAAAATTTGGATGGAATAAGATAGTGATGTGACCATCATAAAACATCATTTTGAATCACGTTTGTATCATTTTATAAATAAATTAAAAATTAAATTATTTTTATAAATAAATTTTTTTAAAAATTAATTAGGTAAAGTGCTCCCATTTTTTTACTATCTGTACGTTTTCAAGTACGGGCGACCAATCAATGGAGTAATTGGCAGGATTCTCGGGCTTGCAATATAATGAGATGACAAATGAGTAGAAGTAATAATCTGTCAACCTGCATTTGCTCATGATGGATACGAACAAAGCAACTACCGGACAAGAAAGGAAACAATTCGGTGGAGTGGGAATCCTGAATCACAACACCCTTACAACAGCAAGAGCCAATGTAAGATGCACCATGTGAGCTAATTCTCTACCAGCAAATCCAGGCATATTGTTTCCTATTGATGATACCTTTCTTCAGGTGGGGGTCCCTTAACCAGCCAGTAGAAGCAGCAGTATAGGATGCATGTGAACACAAAGATGGTCACATCTAGATATGTACCTGTATCAAACCTTCATCTTGCTTTGGACGCAGTCCATCTGATTTTATGGAGATGGATCACTTGCAAGATGAGCCATACTAACATATGCACAAATAGGGCCATAGCCCAATGGTTGTACCTCTCCTCCAAATGAAGGAGGTTCCAAGCTTAGACTCTTGTTTTTCTTATCAAACCTAGAACTTGCATCATCTTTCTTGAATCTTCTTATTTTCAAAAAAAATAAATAGATAAATAGTTGCAAGTTTGGAACAAGAGCTTGTCCTTGGTAGTCCGCACCCTTTTGCTTAGATATTTTGAATCTTCGATGAATCTTCTTAAAAAAAAAAAATGAAGACGGGTAATTATCCTTCTCTCCCCTCTCTCTCTGGAGAAAAAAAAAAAAAAAAAAAAAGGAGGAAGCTCTAAATCAAATTCGCATGCAACAAAATGTGACTTATGGATCGAACACCGTTCGGCAAGTTGGGACATTTATTCTAAACTAGCACATGAAATTGTGTCATCCTGAAGTTCAAGTTCCACCTCCATGTGTGTTTAAGTTTCAAGAAGCAATATTATCTTGGTTTTACATTCAAACAACAGCATTACTTAATAAAACACCCAGTTTTGACAGCATAATATTACCAGAACCCACATTCTCTGTCCACCAAAACGAGAATCAACGTTCTCTTGTTCGTTTGCGGCGATTGCGTGCAATGGGGCAGGGACCCGAATGTTGCTCAAAGGAAGTGCCAGAGTAACACTATAATAAGAAGAGGAATTCTTTGTGCAAAGTAGGCAGTGTAGAAATATGTGTATCGCTCACGGTGATTGATTCGGATATGAAATTGGAGTGCAATGCATGTAAAAAAAAAAAAATTCACCAGCTCCGTGCGAGAACCAATCACCGCTCGTGGTGCACAAAAAATTTTGCAACAAGGAATAATGTTATGGGCTTGTTTGGATGTTGGGGACAAAATCTTATAGAATTCGTGATCCAACCATAAAAAACAGAGAAATTCTTTGTACACCATGAGTGATATAGAAAATCCGACATGGAGTACACCGCTTTATGTGATTGGTTTACGTAGCCACCATTTCTCAATACGCATTTAATGCCTATAGTTCTGTTTTTTCATTTGAAAATTTTGAATGATAAAAATATCTATTCTTTAAAAAAAATTATAATATCTTATGTCCATATTATGACGTCCTGCATACAGGAAGTCATAATTTTGACGTAAGATATCATAATATGCCATGGGATATCATAATTTTTTTCAAAAAGTAGAGATATTTTTATCATTCAAAATTTTCAAACGAAAAAATAGAATTATAAGTATTAAATGTACATTGAAAAATGATTGGATAAAAATATTATTTTTATATTATGACATCCTAAGTGATATCATGACATCCTAGACCATATCATGACATCCTACATGCATGAAGTCATAATTTGATGCAGTATGTCATAATATGTCATATGATGTCATAATTTTTTGAGCCATATTATGACATCCTGCGTGTAGAAAGTCATAATATGTTACAGGATGTTATAATTTTTTCAAAGAGTAGAGATATTTTCATCATACAAAATTTTTAAACCAAAAAGTGAAACTGTAGGCATTAAATGCGCATTGAAAAACGATGGCTATATAGATCAATCATATAAAGCAGTATGCTCCACGTCGGTTTTCTACATCGTCCGCAGTGTACAAAGAATTTCTCTAAAACATATTGGATTATAAGTAGGCTAAGCCCTATATTTATAAGTATCTAGAATTATTTTTGAGTGAGCTAGTCTGGATCCCATAGAAAGAAAAAAATAACCTTAGTCGGGCTAGCCCATTCAAAAAGTGATTCTGAATACTTGTAAATAAATGGTCTAATCTATTTGTAGTCTATTATTTTTTATGTTTGGACCATGAATCTTATAGAATTTTGAATCCAACCACCCAAACATATCTTAAGTGACAAGAAGACTAGTCATTAATGATTTTTTTAATTTTTTTTTTTGATACAAATGCTTTCTCGAAGGTTTGATTGTTGAGTTTATGTCAGTGAGCAACGCTACGGTAAGGAACAACATTAAGAGATAATTGAAATAGAGTTAGCTTTAGTTGAAGGGAAATTCTTTGTCCACCGCAAGTGGTGCAGAATGTATGTATCCATCTGAAATAATTGGCTCACGTGCAGGATCAGAATATGACATGCAAAAAAAAAAAAAAAATTAATTCTATATGTGAGCTAATTACTATGAATGGTGGGCATGATTCTACACAACTTGCGGTATACAAAAAATTTCTCTTAGTTGAAAATTTTATTACAGAAGGCTGGCCATGGCAAAATGATCCTTCCGCCTGGACCACAAGTGCTTAGTCTATAACCCTAATGTCGAAATGATTTTGTAAGGATCGGGTTTTTATCTTTTTGGTGGAAGCATTCATTGTTGTTATTCTGTTATATCGAGGCTTATCACCAAGTTTGTTTAGGATCTAGTTCAGGTCAACCGGAATACAATCCGAAATCTTCAAATCTGTATGATATGACCCAATGATTTGATGGCAAGAAATAAAGCAAAAACTTGCAACATTAAACACATATAAATATATAATATTTATTTAGATAAGAAATGAAGAGTTTTGATAGGACTCGGCATAACCAATCCCAAGCTTAGTTCACTTATTTCATTCGGATTTGAGATCTTGCCGTAATTACCATATGGAGCCAAAAGTTTTTCCCAGGCCCAATTAGTCATTCAAATATGTTGGGGTAAACCAATCAACCCTTCGATTTTGATCACCACAATTTCAATGGTACACTGACTGGACATACGATTTCGATTCTTCATTGATCGATTAAGTAAATTGCACCAACTTACGATCGACTGATCGACTAATGTTCGACTACTATCGATCAACAGCGGATGACTTGAACCATCGGCGTAACTGAACTATTAGCCGACGGTCACTTATAGATCCTACCGACATATGGTCGGTTAAGCTGTTCAATGTACCATAATCATTCTGGACGGTTATTGACTACGTGTCACGACTATTCAGGAGAATTAACAACTCACTAACTCCATATTTATGATCCGATAATTCAGCATCATAAAAAGTGGGACAACGTGCTCGATGGTTATGTCAAAATTATCTATAAAAGGAGAGCAAGTGAATAGGACGGGTAAGATACTTTTGAGCCAGAGCTCTGCTACTTTCAACTTTCAAATCTACTGTTCATCAATTCTCTCTCTGACTTAAACATCGAAGAATTCCTGCCGGACACAACTCTGGTCTATGAGGATGTTGTTTTGTAGGTGCTCATCACCGACGACAGGCGACAGAAAGACGACAGAGAGTTGGCCGCAACAGATTGGTGCGCCAGGTAGGAGAAAAGATCACACTCGTCATGGCAAAAATCAGAGCCCAGCATTCGACTGCAACTGGATCGACGAGGCACTCTTCTCGTTAGGAAGAGATTCCTCCCCTCCTTCGATAGCAGAGACTAGTTCCTCACGTTCCATGGTTATCGTGGACATTCAAATCACTGCACTTGTACAGCAAATGAACGTCTTGACGGAGGTAGTCAAAAACCTCCAACAGCAGCAAACCCAGCAGCAGCAGTCGCCGGCGGAGCAACTGGTGGCACAGTCGGTGCCGTCCAGGCACAGTCGCCGTCATCCATGGTGATCACCTTCTCCTTCTCCAAAGCGACCGTCTCGGCTCTCCCATTGAGACGAACAACGACATTCTCAGCACTTTCGTCGTGCCACCCATCGTTCACGGCATCCCTCCTCTCCTTCCCATCTCCACAGCATTAGGAAGGGGAAACAACCATGAATGCCTTCTGCTTCTCTTTTAGGCTCGTTGGGAGGTTTCACCTCTGGAGTTTCCCAGCAACAGCGATTTGATGACTATGAATGCAAGTTTCAAAAAATCAACCGCTGACTCGCTCAGCTCTAGGTTGAAGGTCGGAAATCTTCCAATAATTACGACTTACACACCGTCCAACATCTTTCTCAACACATCTTGGATGAGCCGATTCCATCTCGGTTCCAGATGTCGCAGGTGGAGCCATACGACGGCTCCACAGATCCGATAGACCGCCTTGAGAGCTACAAGTCTCTCATGATGATTCAGGGGGCAACTGACGCCCTCTTATGCATGGCTTCTCGGCAATCCTTCGGAAAGCTCGAGAGTCTCTCATGATGATTCAGGGGGTAACCGACGCCCTCTTATGCATGGCTTCTCGGCAATCCTTCGGAAAGCTGCTCAAGCCTGGTACTCCGGGCTTCCGTCGAGAAGCATATATTTCTTCGGACAGCTCGAACATTCTTTCATAGCTCACTTCAGTACTAGCCGAAGGCCACTATGAAATTCTGACAGTCTTTTCTCAATCAAGCAAGGAGAGACTGAGATATTGAGAGATTTTGTGGCTCATTTTAATACAGCCACACTTAAGGTCAAAGATCTCAACGAAGACATGGCTATATCGGTCATTAAAAGAGATTTGAGGAGATCTCGATTCACATATTCTTTAGACAAAACTCTTCTCCGGACTTATTCTGAACTTCTAGAGCGTGCATACAAGTATATGTGCGTGGACAAAAGAGTTTCTGACCGACGCCAGATAGAATGTAAGGGTCAGAAGAAGAAAAAATAGAAGAAAGGAGAAGCTCCAATCGAACCAAGTCGGCCACCTTCCAATAAGCGAGCTTCGCCTCGATGATGGAGTCTAAGGTCGAGCTACGACAGGTATGACTCCTATACTCCTCTTTCTGCTCTTCGTGCGCAAATCCTCATAGAGATCAAAAGAGTAGAATATCTACGACACCCTCTACCAATGAAAGCGCCATCGAGGAGCCACGATCGAAAAAAATATTGTCGGTTTCATCATGATCACAGTCACGATACTGAACAATACATTCAACTCCAGGATGAGATAGAGGTCCTAATTCGATGAGGCTATCTCGAAAAGTATCGGAGAGATCCGCCGACTCAATCTCCTACCGATCGACGATCTCAGCCGCAAACAGAGGAAGCTATAAATAATCAGCCGACTGTAGAGGTGATCAATATGATCTCCGGACGATCGAACTGGAGGGCAATTTTTGAAGATGAGTCGGTGAAAAGACGATGACTCAATAATGTAATAACTTTTTTAGAAGAGGATGTTCGAAAAATTCAAACTCTCCATGGTGATGCTATTGTTGTTTCAGCAACAATAGCTAATTATGATGTAAAAAGAATCCTTGTAGATAATAAAAGTTTGACTGATGTTCTCTTTTATTTGACTTTCTTTCGAATACGACTACCGACTGATTGACTCAGAAGAGTCTCAATGCCATTGGTCGGCTTCACAGGAGATGCTGTCATGGTAGAAGGAGAAATTTTTCTCTCCTTAACAGCTGAAACTGAACCACAACAGAGCATTGTCTCCATAACGTTCACGATAGTTCGAGTTTCTTCAACTTATAACGTCATACTTGGACGATCTGGACTTAACACTTTAAAAGCAATGGTTTCGACATACCATCTACTAGTCTGATTTTCGATAAAAAATAGAGTCGGAGAGATGCATGGAGATCAACAGCTTGTCTGACACTGCTTCCTTATCTCCATCCAAAATAATAAACCTGAAGACTCTCTATCTGTCGATAAATTAAACCAAAGAAAAAATCAAAATAGGGGTTAACCAGCTAAACAACTGGTCTCTATCCCATTACAAGAAGAGGATCCCGAGAAAATGGTTCAAATTGGATCGCAACTGCCCAATCCAGAGCTGCAGCAGTTAGTAAATTTACTCAAGAGTAAACACTGATATTTTTGCTTGGTCAACCATCGATATGTCCAAAATTTCTTCAGAAGTAATAACTCACCGACTTAACATCAACCCGAATATTAAGCCGATAAGACAGAAGAAACAGTCTTTTGCCCCTGAGAGACAGAAGATCATTGATGAAGAAGTCGACAAGCTCCTTGCGACGGGTTTCATTAGAGAAGCCACATACCCTGATTGGCTCGCCAATGTAGTCATGGTGAGAAAGGTCAATGAAAAGTGAAGAATCTGCATCGATTATACAGATTTAAACGAGGCCTGTGTGAAGGACAGTTTTTCATGATCGAAGATTGATCAACTGGTTGATGCGACTTCAGACCATCGACTTCTGAGTTTCATGGATGCCTTCGCTGGGTATAATCAAATCCGGATGGCACCAGAAGATGAGGAGCATACAACCTTCATAACCGACAAAGGCATATACTGCTACAAAGTAATGCCTTTCGATTTGCAAAATGCAGGAGCTATTTACCGATGGCTTGTCAATAAGATCTTCAAGGCATAGATCGAACGAAATATGAAAGTATATGTGGACGATATGCTGATGAAGAGTCTTCAAACTGCAGACCATGTTCGAAACTTGAAGGAAGCCTTTACCACACTACGACATGTCAGATAAAGTTGAACCCAACTAAATGTGCGTTTGGGTAACCTTCAAAATTTTTTTTGAATTTTTTATCTTACAATGAGAATCGAAGCTAATCTCGAAAAGATAAAGACCATCATCGACATGAAGCATCCAAACTTAAAGAAAAAGATACAGCAACTCAACGGAAGGATCATCACACTCAACCGATTCATTTCTAGGTCGGCCGAAAGATGTTTGCTATTCTTCAAAACTTTACGGCAGATGAAGATCTCATGGTTGGATGAATACCGACGTCCTTCGAAGAACTAAAAAATACCTTATTTCTCCATCTTTGCTTCAAAATCAAAGGTCGGAGAGACGCTATATCTCTATTTGACGATTTCACAGAAGCAGTTAGTTCGGTACTTATCCAGGAAGATAAAAATCGTATCCATCGATTAATCTACTATACCAATAAAATGCTCCACAATACTGAAGTACGATACTCAAGAGCAAAAAATGATCTATGCTCTAATCATATCAGAACAAAACTTCGTCCGTACTTCCAAGCACATCTGATTGTAGTCTTGACAGATCAGCCACTGAAGGTGATTTTTATCGACCTGATACGTCAGATCGGATGGCGAAGTGGGAGTAAAGCTTGGTGAATTCGATATACAATATCGTCCATGACCATCCATGAGACGTAAGTTTTAACCGACTTTATTGCCGAATGTACAATACCCAACAATAAATCAATGGATACAGATAACAACACAATAAGGCAGGCTATGACTCCCGAACCCGACCAAAGGTCGGCATGGGTGTACACATCGATGGAGCATCTAATGCGCAAGGTAGTGGAGTCGGACTCATCCTCACAAATTTTGAGGGGGTAGTCACTGAATACATCCTTCGATTCAACTTCAAAGTCTCAAATAATCAAGTCGAGTATAAATGCTCTTAGTGATTTGAAGAAAGCCAAAGAATTTGAGATCGACAATCTAAAGTTTTTACCGATTCACAACAGATCGCTGGACAAATCAAGGATGAATTTGAAGCTCGAGATCCCATTATGATGAAGTACTTTCAAAATGAAAGATTTTATATCAATCTTGAAATATTTTAAGATCTTTTACATTTTGAAAATCGAAAATACTTGGACCGACATACTCTTCGACTTGACTACAGCCAGTCAAAGGATATTCAGTTTGCCATCAATTATTAGATAATTTGACGTATAAATCCGATCAAGAGTCGGGTGCGGGATATTGACTTACCATCGTTATCCTAATTTCTATTAAGTATGTCAAAACTACACGACTAACGGATGATTCTACAAGTCCTATCAAATATTCGATTCATCGATTAATGTTCGGTAGCTGCTTTACATTGCAGACATTGCAAATTTAACATTGCAAACAAGCAAAGCAAAGTTTGGATTTAGAAAAAAAATTCTTTCTATTCATTATCAAAAAAAAATTACAAAATTAGATCGAAGTTCGATTACAGAGATTTAATTACAAAAAGAAAAAGCAAAATACACCGATCAGATTCATCACCGTCCCTACCCCTTTGCTCTGGTGTAGAGTCGGAGATTGGGACAACTTCAGGCTCGATCAGTGTTCCACCTTGAGTCGGTGCAGCTCCTTCTTTGACAGTCCCGTCTTCTGACCCCGGAGGGACGATGCTGCTTAAATCGAGGTTCGGATATAATTTTTTGACTGCATCTTGACCGTCTTCATACCCGCACAATACGAAGTGAAGCCACTTTCGAGAATCTCCTTCTTGAATTCTTCTGAATCCCTGAAGACTTCGATTGCCCAACTCAATACATCCCTCGCCGACTCCATTTCCGCCTTCGCCAAATCAGCATCACTCGTGTGGAAGACGACTCTTTGGTCAGTGCCAACCTTTTCAGCTGGCCCGATGTCGTTGACGTTCGCTTCGAGTTCTACGATGCATCTGTCTCACTCCCATCGAAGCCGATGGATCGAATATTTTTTGCTCTTGACTTGTGATTCAAGAGCCAAAATATTCTTATGAGCCATCTCAAGTTCATCTCCAGAAGATGCTAGGTCGTCAGTCAATCGAAAAATCTCCTCCTGAAGTTTGGCTTCCCGTTCGGTCGCTGACCTAAGTTGTTCCAGAGCAGCTACCTTCTCGACATCAACGACTGCCACCTTATTCATCCACGACTGATGAAAGTCATCAAACTTTGTGTAGCTGGCTTCCAAATCAAATATATCGTGAATCAACTGCAAACGAAGATAAATCGATTAAAAAAAAAAGAAAAACATACCCCGAGGATCATCGGGTAAAAGGATGAGAACATCTCTGCCACCGTTCAGTTCTTGCTTCTCCCAATCAGTCAAAAGAAGAGCGGCTTCGCATAGTCGCTTGCCAATATCAGATTGGCCAAGACTGACTCTCACAGGCACTTAAATGTCGAAGTGAATCATGTGGCCCTCCGATGCTGCATCTTCCGTCGAAGTCACTGGAGCTTTCTCCAGTCCCTTGTCGGCAGCCCACGTTCGAAAGTGTGGGAAGCTTGAACTCGACTGCGCCCCAGTTGAAGGAGCGACTGGTGCAGCTGCAGATTGTTCGAATCCTCCTGCCTCGGTCCGAACCTCCTCAGTTGACAGAACTACTGATATTGCTTCGTAGTTTTCCTCACCGCTCTTTTAGACGGTACGGCATGAAGCGCTGTCGGGTCGATAGTGCCAAGACTGGCTCAGAAACCAACACAGATGGTGCATCGAGTTTCTCAGTCGAACAATGGCTGGCACTGGCATTGAAGAGACAGCTTGAGGCTGCACCGAAGCAGCAGCTTGATTCTTTTTTGGTGATCGGGAAGGCCCAGCCTCGGATGCTGTCCTCTTCCTGGCATCGTGTTGATGATTATCGATATTTGACACTCGCACTCTCGGTTGCATAGCTACAATTACAATAAAAGTTAGTACGACTCAAGAGGCAAAAGAAGAATAAAGTAAAAATGATCGACTATACTATACCTAGATGGGTGACCGAACTAAGGCCGACATTGTAAAGGGCTGTTCGATCACAAGCTCCTTCTATATTGGGACCCTCATGTCCTTCTAACGATGAAAGTCCTCTCGATTGCCGACCTCTACTCAGTTATTATCGTTGGGACCGGTTCTTGGATCATCCTAATGGGAAGAAAAATCCATGGGAGAGAAGAAGCAAAAAAAATTGATTCTTCTATCCATTAATGGATGATGGAAGATCGATAATAAAAGAAAGATCCTTTCGAGGGTTGAAGAACAACCATCCTCGAATCTTTGGATGAGGTCGGAGGATAAGAAAGTACGAAAAAGGAAGGATAAGGTTCAGTCGGCAACAACCGACACAACAAAGCAAAATGATTATCAGTCGGATCGAGTTCGGTGTCAGTTGAGCGAAGCAAAAACCATAATAATCCATAATATTTCGAACAAACTCCGAAATCAAAATCGAAAACCCCCCGAAGATTTCGACATAAAAAGCCATCTGATCCGAAGGAGGGGTGTTCACCCGACCGTCGACCTCAGGGGTGAAGAGCTAATATTGCTCCGAATGCAATATTATTTTCAGAGCTGCTCGACATTCAGCTCCGAAAGTGAAGAAGCCTCTACCTTGGACTCAATTGGGATTCATCCGTCGGATTTTTCGACCAACCATCCCGAGAAGGAGAGGTTCTAGCCATAAGAAGTGAAGATAAGGAAGAAAGAATTTAAGAAAAGACAAACTTGACCTAAAAGAGATGGGAATAACAAAGTTCTCATATGCTGGGGTGATCTTCCGACAGAGTCTCAGCACCAGAAAGGACGAAATGAAAAGTAAAAGTTTGGTTGGGAGCGATCCATATATATAGGATCTCTCAACAATCAAGATGAAGGTGATTAAATTGAAGACTTACCAGATGACGATATATGGCAACATCTGAGCCAACCATTGATCGGACAATTCGACGCACTTACTCTAGATTGAGCCACATCATCTTTATCCGCGTAAACAGCTTCGATCCAATAACATTCTGATATGTGGAAAAATTTGCTCGTCAGAATCATATCATCTGACGTCGAATCATCTTCCTAAAACGATGTCTGATACTGACATTCGATACTAAATCATCCAATCAATATGCAGTTTAAAGATGACTCCATACCCACCAAAACGACAAAGCAGCCGATCATCCATACTCCAAAAAAAATGGTTGCAAAATTGGGGTTCGATATGACAAGAAATAATTTCCTTCGTCCAATGTGATAAACCACGTGGTAATATACGCATTGGTTCATCTTGGACTTGAGAGTGGACGGCAACTATTGGGTTAAACCAATCAACCCCCCGACTTTGGTCACCACAATTCCGACGGTATACCGACTGAACATGCAGTTCCGACTCTTCATTGACTGACTGAACAAATCGTACCGACTTACGATCGGCTGACTGACAAATATTCGACTACTACCGATCAACAACGGACGACTTGAACCATCGGCGTAACTGAACTATTAGCCGACGGTCACTTATAGATACTACCGACATATGGTCGGTTAATCTGCTCGATATACCATAATCGTTCTGAACGGTTATTGACTACATGTCACGGCTATTTAGAAAAATTAACAACTCACTAACTCCACATTTATGGTCCGATAATTTAGCGTCATAAAAAGCGGGACCACGTACTCGACGGTTATATCAAAATTATCTATAAAATGGATAAGTGAACAGGATGGGCAAGACACTTTTAAGCCGAAGCTCTGCTACTTTCAACTTTAAATCTACTATTCACCAATTTTTCTCTGACTTAAGTATCAAAGAGTCTCCACCGGACACAACTCCGATCTATGAGGATGCTGTTTTGTAGATGCTCATCATCGACGATAGACGACAAAAGATGATAGAGAGTTGCCGTAATAAAATTTATTTTGAGGAGCCTCATTATATTTTCCCTCATTTTATCAATCTTATTTGTGGTTTTCTCCGATCAAATAACTCTAATAGCATCATTTGTTTGGAAAGAAACGATGTTCGGCAGGCAATGCAAATGAAATATTTTTATTCCTTTGGGCAAATTTGTAAGATGATTTTCACCAAAGCCAGAAAAACTAAGAGGTTTTTTCACCACCAAACTCTCTCTCTCTATATATAATATATAGTTGTATATGTGTGTGTGTATGAGTGTTATACATGCGTGTGTGCAGTATATATATGTGTGTGTGTATAATAAAGAACACTATTTCTCGGTCAATCCACCCAAATCAAGTGGCCTTTCGACACCTTCACTTGGTCCAAAATGGCCCACCAAGCCATCCCATCACTGGCCTCCATTTCCATTGCTTTTGATTGATTTGTACAGGTGGCTCAGTAGGAGGCTTTGGGCGGGTGGGGTGGGGGTAGGGGTGAGTGCGAGTGCTGGTGAGCTAGGACACTACCAAAGACTCCAACGGACTCAGCATTTGGGAATGGGACGGTGGACGAGAGAAGACGAGGCGTGGACGGGTGGCATTTCCACGCCGCGTAAAACCCACAGAGAAGAGGAGAGGTGCGTCCCCCCGCCATCGGCTTTGCCCAACCCACGTGACGACCCACCTTCTGACGCGTGGCAAACGCCTCCAACATGAGTCGCGCGGGCCAACCCCTCTACTCTACCCTTGGAGTTCCGGAAAACTACCAGGATAGCCTGGTCCAAGGAGGCCAAAAGTGATCTGTTTAAGCCGCTGAAGAAGTTGACGATGCGTTTCAATGATTATCATTTGTGTTGGCAGAAATTTATCATCTAGATCGAAAATATGGATTAATAAAAAAATAGATATATAATTTACAAGATTGATATTATAATATAATTAAAAAAAAATATTTAATTTAAAATATATATATATATATATTTTTATATCATTAAAAAATCGTCTAAAGCCATCCAATACATAATTTGGGCCTCTCTATCTTTACTTCGGTCTCTGACGATCTTTAATTTCTAGTGATCTTCCTAAATAGAACATCAAGATCAGTCGATCCTGATTCAGCCCAAGCCTGTCTCAATTTTCATGACAGTTGATATTCGACATCTGTCCAACATCTACGGACAACTGGATATCTAAACTGGTTAATTATCGACTTCAGTCGCAGGTATACTTCAGTCTTCACCAATCTTTATTTCACTGAATGCAGTTGGTTTCAACCGCTTCTTTCTTTCAACACCTATCTCCATTAGACCATGCTGAAGCCTCAGTAAAAAAACCAGTTTAATCCAGTTTGTGCCTTCATTTCAAAATTCAAAAATATCCGTAATATTTAGCTAGCTTCGAAATAAATAAGACAGGTGTAACCATCTGATCTCAAAATTTTCGACTAAAAATCTTATCATATCGCTCTTAAATCGATTACATAACCTGCTCAAAATGGATCTCTAACCCTCACCTACAAAAAACCTCCGAAGACCTCTAAGATATGTGCACACAATCTCTTTCTGTACTCCTCATCTGTTCTCACTGATTTCTGATTTAAGCATCGAAGAATTCTTGCTGAAGCCAACTCCAGAAAAGACTAATCTTGCAGGTCTCTCTTTTGGAAGTATGGGCCACCGCTCTAGCCTTTCCAACTGAGCCCCAGATTTTAGCGGCAAAAATCAAAAAATAATGTGGAAACATCGTAACAAAATGCTTATTGAATCCTGCAAAATCTTTCTAATTGAACTCTATGAATCAGCATGGGGTGATCTGTAATATGATAATACTTTTGTGATTAGACATTGCAACTTATGCAACATATCATTCATTGATTTAAATATTTTTATTGCATTTTTTTTGTTTGCGTAAGACTGGCCAAGAGGAGAATAAATCACCAACATACTTATGTACTAAGCAACTGTAAATTAAATTATGAGTCAATGTTTTGGTTTCCTAGTCTTTTAGTAAACTCCTACTAAGAGTGCCATTGCTGCATAATTAAAGGAGCTGGTGCTGATGGTGCTAATTGATTTGAGTGGAAGCTCTTGTTCTTGGTTTTGTTGTTTTTTCAATAATTGTATTTCAAGAATTTTGATTTCGATTAGATCTTTTTTCCTTAAAATGTCCTCATGGAGTTTTTTTTTTTCTTTTTTTGGTTTGATGTAGGTATATTATGCCATGCCTCCATTGACAAACTGGTAATGGTCTGTAGTTCTCTATGTTTTGTTCTCTAGATAGTAATAAATGAAAGATTTATGCTAGTTTGGCATGTATCGTCATTATGATGTCAGAATTTGAACATTTAAATAGATACTTAATTGTCAATTCCACAAACACAAGCCTCAATCTTGCACCTTGGCCACTACAAATTCTAACACCTATTCATTGGTCTAAAGACTATAATAAATTGATTCAGAGTGCACTTGGACTCAAATTTTATTTTTTGATCAAAATTTGGTTTGCAAGATTCCATTTACACTAATACTAGTTTGTCGCATGTTTTTATAGGCAAATAATGCCAATGTTCATTTTGATCTGGTCGGGCCGCTGACCTCCAGTGCAATTTTATAACAGGAGAGTCAAAACTGTGCCTCATACTTGTACTATAACAATAAGATTTTTCCCAAATATTAAGGGTCAAGAGCAAAGCGCATGGTAATTGGCAGGTCATCTAAATTGAAAATCCAAAGTTCAATTAATATAAAAAATCAATGCTGAACATGTCATATTTGAGATTCTTACATACAAATCAAGGGGTAACAAGGTGCCTGTTGCATGACTTATAAGTGACTTATCCCCGGTTCATGGGTCTATTATTTCATTTACTTTTAGTGGCAAGTTCTCGACTTTAAATGAAGGGTATGAATTTTTTTACAATAAACTCCTTATAAACTAGTGATTATGGTTTTAAGAGATCTAATAGAATAATGCTGGATATTGAATAAGACATCTTTTCATTAGGAGTCACCATGATGAAAATATATCCCGTTGGTGAGTCAAGTTAAATTGGATTTCTAATATAATTTGTGGAATATTTTGAGAAAAAGGGGGGAGGCCTGCCCATGATAATTAAAGTAGGTTCAGTATTTGGAGATTTACTATTCAAGATGAACACGTGCACATGTGTCTGTGTGTATGTATCATAAAACTAGTAGAATTTAGAATGCATTTCTTTTCAAGAAGTACAAACCATGTAGAGTATATGAATATTTTAACCTTTTACCTCCAAAAAAATTGGATATTTAACCATCATCATCATAATTATTGATTTTGACTTGCCTTTTCTATCTCGGTGAAATATAAGAGCTTGGGTGATGAATGAAATGTGTTTGGATGCTAACTTTGGTTCTCCAGGTTTATTATTTTGATTTTATGCTTGTTTATAATCATACTTTGTAAGATTAATTGCTTTCATAAAATACACAATTCCCTATGGATGCTCATGTTATCACTCTTGTTAAAATCACATTTCACCATTTATAGCTTCTACAAATATGCCTTAGCAATTGAATAGATGAGGAGAAAAAACAATAATGCATAATGCTTAGTCATTTGACTTCTAATCATCAATGTTATTTTTTTTGTGTGTATTTTATGCATTCTATTCCCTATATTATATATTTTCTATTCAATGAAACTCGACCAGCTTCACTTAATGAAAAAAAAAAAGATACATAAAAGAAAATTACATTTGCATGAGCTTCATTCCAATTGTTCATTCATTTCTATGAAAAATCCAAGCAATTCTTGACTAATGAATATGACCTTTTAAAAATATTGTTAAGATAAATTGCACAATAAAATTAGAGGCACATGATAGCCTGTTCGTGTCCTCCATTCAAATTTTTAGCATACATAATTTAAACTAATAGACTTTCTCTTTCATCCAAATTTTATTAAATCTCATCTATATATTGCACGCAAACTGATAATGACCGTTAGGTAGTTAGTAGATATCTAATTTAGCAACATATGACCGTCATGAATGGTTGGCTATTTTTACTAATTAAAAAATTTTCTCATTTGATAGGTCAAGACAATGTCCAACCAAAAAAATTATTTTAGCACTTTCTTCTACCATATTGGAAGGACATTTGTATCATAATTAGGATTGAAAATTAAATTATAATAATTGAAAATAAAAATTAGAATAGTCATATTATTTGATGTATTTATTTAGTGATTGAAATAGAAATATAATTTAAATATTAAAAAAATTATGATGGATTTCAAAAATTAGAATATTTTTATTTTTTAAAAAATTAAAATAAAATATAATTTTTTGATCAAATAATTGAAATAAAAATTATTTATTTTTATTTTAGAATCCAACCGCCTCGAACCGTGTCCGTCTTTGCTGGAGGACGCCAGTCACACCTACCAATAAACTTGCACCCAGGCGATCCCACGATCAATGGCACCTGTTGTAATTATTTATCTTTCTAATGGCAGTGTGACAAAGCATATCACTTTAAAATGACGAGCGCAGTGGTGCCAGACTACCAGGCTTCATCCGTTTAATCGCTCACATTCTCTCGCTGCGACCGCTCGTTCGGAGACCGATATTTCTTTCCCGAGGTTCGTACCCCTTCTCTTTCTTGATCTCTCTCGCTCTGAATTAGCATAAAGAGAGAGCGAACTAGAGGTCAGTTCTGAAGGCAGCGGACAGAGAGTGGATGGCGCCCGGGATCTCCGCCGCTGTTACTTGCGGCATCGGCAGGAACCCCTTTCTCCGCTCGCCACACCGCTGCCTCGTGGCCACCGACTGCGTGCTGCTGTTCGCGCCCCTCCCCAGCAATCGCTGCCTCCGCCCGTCTAGCATATCCTCGGCGCTTCAGCCCTTGAGGCGGCGGAGTCGGTCCGCGGCGGTCTGCTTCGTCGTGGGGCAGAACCGGAGTTCGGAGATGAAGGAGGCAGCGGAGATAGAGAGCTCCGATCTGGCGGCGGAGGAGGAAGAGGCGCGGCGGATCTTGCTGGACCGGACGGCGGAGAAGATCGCGAGGAAGCAGGCGGAGCGGCGGACGTACCTGGCGGCGGCGGTGCTGTCCAGCCTCGGCATCACCTCCATGGCCGTCGCCGCCGTCTATTACCGATTCTACTGGCAAATGGAGGTCAGCTGCATTCTATTTGACAATTTGTACGGCGCAGATTCAATTTGGTTCGTGATGAAGTAAAATCAGTAACATCATCATCTTGGCGCAGGGAGGAGAGGTTCCGCTAACGGAAATGCTGGGCACCTTTACTCTCTCCGTGGGCGCTGCGGTAAGCGAGGATTAAAATCTTTGTTTATAGATTTAAGACTAAAATAATGGATTAATTGGTTTGGATTAGGTGGGGATGGAGTTTTGGGCGCGGTGGGCGCACCGGGCGCTGTGGCACGCCTCTCTGTGGCACATGCACGAGTCGCACCACCGGCCGCGCGACGGCCCCTTCGAGCTTAACGACGTCTTCGCTATCATCAACGCCGTCCCGGCCATCTCCCTCCTCTCCTTCGGCTTCTTCAACCGCGGCCTCGTCCCCGGCCTCTGCTTCGGCGCCGTAAGTCCCTCCTCCACCTCCGAGAAATTATTCGGTGAACCAGGTCCACCATGCATCTAGGATGAACCTAGGATGAATGAATCCTAGGTCCACGGTGGACCTGGGCAACCTAATACCTCCAACCGTTACCGTTATCTCGATCTTTTAAGTAGTGCGATCTGAGGTCCACGTGGCCGTGTGTTATAGGGTTTGGGATTACGCTGTTTGGGATGGCCTACATGTTCGTCCACGATGGGCTGGTCCACCGGCGGTTCCCGGTGGGCCCCATCGCCAACGTGCCCTACTTCCGTCGAGTCGCGGCCGCCCATCAGGTGTGCTTCTTCGGCCCCGTTCTCTACCGGCCGTTACTGTCCCCCTTGTCTCCCACACCACAATTAATAGGTATTTATTATTTATTTTTCAGTTAAATTAATTTATGTTCGTGGTGTTCTTTCCAGATACATCACATGGACAAGTTCGATGGGGTGCCGTATGGGCTGTTCTTGGGACCGAAGGTGGGTGGTGGATTCTTGTTCTTTTTCAGTGTCCTTTTCTTTAGATAAATTATTTAGCAGTATAAGACAATGGTAGATAAGAGGCTCCAGTGTTCTGAATCCGTCCATTTTATTGGAAATTGTTAACGAATTGCTCCTCCTTTTTTTTTTTTTTTCTTTTTTTTTTTTCTTTTTGTGATCTCAGGAACTGGAGGAGGTGGGGGGAGCGGAGGAGTTGCAGAAAGAGATTAATAGGAGGATTAAGCTCTATAATAGCAACACGGATACCAGCGGCTGAGTTTTTTTTTTTTTTTTTAATGTAATTTGAGTTTAGTGGATGGTATGGTACCCTTCTTGCTTTTAGGTTGGATTACCAGATGACGATTAGAGTCCGTGAGAAAGTACATAGAGATGTGTGGCAAATGATTTTTGCACTGCAGCATATTTACCATGTTTCTGCTAGCTGCACTGCTTTTAATTGTCACACCATGTTGACAGGGCAAATTTTGTAAGAAAGTAGTCAAATTAAAATTATAGAATGGAAAATTCTAGGCTTTGTAAAGTATAAAATTTCCTTTCCAGTTCTGGTGTGCGGTGCAGCCAGTGCTATTATATTAAGGAAAACGTTTTATCCCCTCTTTTAAACCTTCCTAAATCATGTTCAATTCATGGTTTTTTCAGAACTACCGGAGACAAATTTAGCATTCTTATCCTTAGTTAACCCATAATCCATGTAGCAGTGCACATAAAAAAGTGTAATACATCAATTGCGACTCATCACACGAGCAATAATAATGGCATGAAAAAGAAGTCTCTCACGCCCTCTACCATCTATAAAACAAAGTTTTCTTAGTTTCTGTTGTCACACTGATGGCATATAAGCATATCAAAGAAGAATTTCTTTAGGTGCTCCGCTAATGTTTACCATCACCGGTATGGTTATCATGCTGTTAAACACTATAGCGACGGTCATATGGAAGTGTGCTAGGATCAATTATCAAGAAGATTATATCATTTCTAAAGTACAAAGATTGATCATGACATTAATAACATCCTTCACTTACCCTCACTTCTACTTTCCATTGGTGCCATGTACATAGAAATATTTGGCGTCCGAATTAGAGAGTGGCTTTTACTGCTGAATGACATGAAGTTCAACTGCTTAGGCTTTGCTAAATTTTATCATCTTCTAAGTGATAAGGCTTTGCCTAAAGTGTTTCTTTTCTTTTAAAAAAATCATTCTGTCTCAATAACTTGGGTTTAGCCATTCATGGAGATTCCAAGACCTTGGAGTAAAAAAATTTTGAGCAAGATTGAGGTTGATATCATGATGCATTAACAAAAGCAGACTTTTTGGATGCTTGTGAATTTTGCGGATAAAAATTGTCACCTCCTGGTGCTCAAAAAAAGTGCCTCGTCCTCCAATGGACACAACTCTAGCTATTACTCTATTCTTTATACTTTAAAAACATATCTATCCTAAGAAAACGTGATATCCCACCCCTTTTCTTAGTCCATTCTTTACGGGGCACTTTGTGTATCGTGTTGGCCTCGCCTGGCTCCCGCACCTGTCACATAAGGCCACTATTAAACTGTTTTGAGTGGGCCACATGTTCGGTTCTCTTGACGCCATGGGAGAGGTCAAGCTATTTAATAGCTCAACAAGCACCCATTAAACAGTGCCTTGATATATATATATATATATATATAAAAAGAGAGAGAGAGAAAAAATGCGCATGTATGCACTAGACTAGAATCAGATCGATCGAATTTGAACTCAGATTTGATTAGATCAAAATTCTATAACAAAGATCTTTTGTCAATGAATCAATCTGTTGAATATAGCCTACCATCTCAAAACTGTTTGCATAAAAAAATCATATGATTTGGAGACCCCTAATCTATGCATCAAGTAGTCAAAAATTGAACAGTCTAAATAAAGTTGAATTAGATATTTTTTCGATCACTTGATACATAAGCTAGGCATCTTTAAATCATATGACTTTTGGTGTATAAGTTATTTTTTGAAGTAGTAGATTACATCCAACAGTTTGGATCATAGAATTTCTATTATCGAATTTTGATCTGATCGGATCTGAGTTCAAATCCGATTGATTTTATCTAAATCTGTCTCTATTATATCTATAGAGAAGGAGAACATACGGAGGAAGTGAGCAACTTCACCTCATCTATATTAGAATACTAAAGATCACTTAAGTACTTGATAGACTAATTGTCATCAGAACGCACCCATAGTATTAATAGTCAAATTGCTCGCCACTCAGTTAAAGCCAGATGCATATACCACGAGTACTGGCTGGAATAAAAATTTCAGGGAGTTGGGAATGGAACTGGCAACCCCCAAAATAAAGGACGTTACACGAATAGAAATTGGGGCCAAGACCATATAAGCGGGTCTTCGCCCCCCAAAAAAAAACTCACGGGGGTTTGGATTGAAGTTATTTTGTTAGTCTTGTTATTTTTTTCCTCATAAGATGGGAACAATCGGGTCAAGGAGGTGATCGGTGAGTTCAAGACGTCGGTGGTTATTATCAAAAAAAAAAAAAAAAAACACGAAGACGAAGAAGTAGAAGAAGAGAAAGAGAGAGAGAGACGCCGGTGGTGCCGTGGTGGTCCCACGTATACATAAAAGGTTGCAAGAGAGTTGATTGTTTTTTTTTTTTTTTAATCTGTGAATAACTAGGATAGTACGCCACGGTGGAGTCCTGATCAAGGAGAGATATATTAATTGAGCAATGTCTAATCCATGAAAGATATAAATTTCTGTACAGAAAAAATATAAGAGTTTCTTTAACATATGACGATCTCATACATATTTAAGGGTACTGAATTTTTGGTATTTGTCGAAGTAACTGGATGCTGAGAGTGATGCTTTGCATGCTTTATTGATTTAGCTCTCTCAAAATACAACTTATCCTAGTTAATTTTGTTGTGATGAATTTTCTATTTTGAAAAAAAGGCAGAATGGTGGAGAAGATCCACTCCACATTTTTCATTGATAAGCAAGGACCGGCACCAAAGGTGGGCCCGTCGTCGGTCATAGCCTCCTAGTTTTTCCGAACCCATACTCGTTTTTGCGTATACACCCCCACAGTTAGTGGCGAAGCGTAGGAGGATCAGAAAAAATCATTATTTTTTTAAAATAATTTAAAATATTTATTATCTATATATTTATATATATAATAACTTTTTTAATATTTTAATCTTACATAGCTCCAACAATTTGAAAAAAAATCATATAATTAATTTATATATTATTTTTTTATTAAAAATAATAATTTTTTTAAAAAAATAGTTATTTATTTATTCTTTAACTTTTTATTTATTTTTCAACCTTCAATATAAAGAGATTATTGAAATTTTTAGACAATCAAAATTATTTTGCAGGTGGCATAAAATAATATTATTTTACTTATCTTTGTTTATATATAAAATTAAATATTTATTAATATTTTTATAATATTTTAGTTATATATATCTTTATTTTATTATTTATTATAAAATATTTTATTTAAAAAATTATTAATAAATTATTATTTTGTCTTCTTAATATTTAATGTCAGGCTCCGATCACAGTCTTCATGGATTAAATTTATTTACAATAAAATGATGGTATATCTTCTATAAAAAATTTATTTTTAACTTTTATAAATTTTATATTCAGATTAGCTAAGAATCTTGCTTTCTTCAGTTACATATGGTAGTTAATGAGTTTTATAAAATTAAAAAGTCAAAAGATTATAAAATAATCCAGGACCCCATAACTCCTAACAAAATTGATCTTTCTATTTCATAGATTTTCAAGATTATTTGTTTTCTCTCATGACGTTTGTGCTCATCTCATCTCTCGTGGTATCACTTTCTCTCCATGTCTCGTGCTAGCCATTGGGTTTTTAGTTTGGTATTGTGTCAAATCATCATTTCTATCTTTTTGTTCTTACTTGTACTGTGGTTGTTGCGTAAATGTAATATGATGCAGTAATTTGATTAGATCTATATTGCTGAGATTAATTATTTTTTATTTCAAAAAATAGCTTTTTGATGTCCGAAACATCTAAGCATGGAAAATCTAACTTATAATTTTTTAAAAAAATTATTTATGTGAGATTATAAAGATATGTAAGTTTTAGGTTATAGCATTGTATAGCAATAGAAACAATTGTATACATATTATCTCATTGTTACTTTTTCTTCTTTGTATTTGACCCTCTAAGGTTATAATCTTTGGCTCTAATTAGAAAACTAAAGAAGTACCGATTAGGCCTTAGAGCAAGAACAAATAAAAAATTACATCATTCACATCCTCATCGCCAAATCAGCCGATTGCTTTTGATTGTTATTTAAGTGATGGGCATAAAATAGTCTATGCTTTGAATTTTTTCATAATTTTGCTACTATCTAGTCAGAAGTTAAAGAGTTAATAGAGAAGTAACTGAATTATTGTTCTCTATTTTTGAGTAAAAATTCAAGTATTTAGAAGCCCACCATCGACTCACTTTAAGATCAGTTTTGATGCAATGTTATTAGTAGCAATGGTAAAGCTGAATTTGTTATCCACATACTAGATTCTAGGCCAATCATAGCTCATGGAGTCATCCACCATCCCAGGTGCTAAGTTGTAGGTGGCTTAGATTGGTATCACTTATGTGGAATTGACATAGAGAATTGATTATTTTGTTATTGAGGAAGACACGACCACGGTAAGAAGTCGGATTTGAGAACTCTTGAGAGAAGGTATCACATATCCACTTATGACTGATATCTCAAAATTATTGAAGGAGATACATCTCTGGATATTAAGCACATCTACAAGGAAGTGAATAGTGCTGCTGATTGAGTTATCTCCTTTGTAGTAAAGTATTCGAGTGAAGTACTATGGATCGATTAGGGAACTACTTCTTAATTGTTCTATGATTTTTTATTTTTGATCTTTTTGATTGTACTTATGCCAGATTTGCATAAATATTTCATCTTATAAAAAAAAAAAAAAAAAAAAAACTCGAGCATCTCTTTTGTGTCACACCACCTAATATATATAATGCAGAGGTATATGTGTCCCAATCCTTCCTTTTGCAGAAGGGATTAGGTTTTTGCCAAATTAGCCATAAAATTTTAAGAGTACGACGGCCATCCTTTGATTTCAAATTTGAATTTAAAGGACAACCACAAGAAGTGAACGTAGCAGCATCAAAGAAAGCGATGGTTTGCAGTCTAAGGTTGCTATCAATATGGAAAGCTCGGGACTATTTGTGCTGTCTCAGATTATTGACTGCTAATAATTTATTCACAATGAGCGAAATCAAAAAGAAAAATGTTTTTGTTGCATTGATCAGATCTCAAAAACTAGATAATATAACCTCCAGATGTTTAAATAATAAATAAAAATATATAAAAAATAAAAAAAATGAATACATGGTTTAGTGATTGCCTCTAACAAATGAAATCAAGAATAGGGAGCTTTTCCAATGAAACTTAGTTAAGCCAATTGGTATTCCCCAATCATGCACTAGTGAGAGGTTTTATATTCATGGCCAAAAAATTGCATTTCCATCATATTTTCTAAAAATAATTACAAAGTTATATGTTATAAGATTTTTTGTTGAGTATGGCACGAAGATTCAATCCCAATATTCTTAGCACAAAATATTAATTTAATGCCAAACTCATACGGAAACATGGAACACCACATAAAAATATATTTGAAAATATAATTTTATATTTTTTTCCTAAAAATAAAAATTTCATTAGTCTCTTGGAAATTAGAAATTTTTTGTGGATAACTCTTCGATCAAGCACAAAAAGCCAAATGTCACTCGAGCAGGAAGCTTCTATATCCAATATTTCTACCATAAAGCTCCAAAGTGAAAAGACCTTGGCATACGGTTCTTGAAGGTCGAAAATATTCATATTATGTTTTGACACAAATCAAGGTTTAGGGTTGAAAGATATGAAAGAAAATAGTAGGCAAGGATCAATAATTGCTAATTCATTTGATCAACACCTTTTCTTTTTTTTCTAAATAAAATATAAAATAAAATTTGAAAAGCAATATATTTCATTTCATGGCCAACCCTAGCCTCTATACGTCTATCTTTTGTTACATAATTAAGAGTAAATTATCTCAACATCTTGGCTACTTGGCATTGCATACAAGCAAGGGCAGCATGCACTAGTGCCTTCAGACGGTGGTCTTGTTTCACAGTCTACATCAATACACACAAGAATGATTTAATATGCATAGCTGTATTTTTTTGGTAGCTATGTCTGTTTTTTTTTAAAATAAATTTCTAATCGTAGCCATAGCCCTCCCCTCTTCTCATAAAAAATAATAATAATAAAAAAAATCTAATCATGCTAAGTAATTAAGACCTTAAAATTTCTAATTGAATTTGGCGCATGGTTCTCCCACCAACTTCCTTCTCTTTGATTCCATTTTTTTCCGTCGGCAAAGAAGACGCTTAAATTCAAGTCTTCACCAAAAATATTCTCATGTGATGAGACCGGAGAAGGATTTTAATCGGGTGACGTGAGACAACGAAGGGGAACTTCGAGCTAACACGTAATGAATTGGTAATAGAAAGCTCCAGGATGAAAGGATAAGGGAAACGGTTGGTGGTGGCAAAGCAGACAGAGAAAGTGGAAGGTGGAAAAACCAACAAGAGTGGAGAAATTGCTGGACTTGTTCACATACAGTGCACTGCTAAGCTGTGCCGAACGATAACGGAAATGGTCACTCATATTGCTTCCTAAGTTCAGCAAGCGATAAGAAGAGACAATGAAAAAGATGGTACGCCGAATGCTGGATCTAGTGGCCCCTTACTTTTGTATTGCCATGTTCTTTTGTTGGGCAAGTGTCGCCTTCCATGCTTAGCCTGGAAAATGATCAAACGACTGCCTAACAACTTCCACCTTGCATGAGCAGATATAAGCTAACCAATTATAGACATCCAACACTTCAGGATTAATGGTTTCCAGAAAACCCTGCATTTTCTTTCGTACAACTTAGGGTGCGTAGATTGCAGCCAGATCCCATTAATCAACTACTATTGTAGTAATTCAGGCATTAAATATCCATATGTACGGGAAGCACATGTGGCCTAACCCGCTTTCTCATTCGTTCCTTTGCACCGTCTCATTCACGGCACTTGAGAACCAAACAAATCCCTTAACGTGTCAGTCCTCGGGACCGGTAAAATATGATCCGGTACATCAATTCAATTTATATTTAATTTATCATAAATTTAAATTATAAATAAATAAATTTATTTAATTTATTTAATAATTAAATTAAATTTTAAATATTTAATTTATTTAATCTATTTAATATTCAGATCGAATTGAATCAGATAATCTATTTAACCTGTTTAATCTATTTATGATCCATTTAATCTGTTTTAACCTGTTTAACCCATTTAAGATATGTTTAACCTATTTAAAACTTGTTTAATCTGTTTCTGATCCATTTAATCTAACATGTTTAATCTGTTTAATCTAATTTGATCTATTTAATAAATAAATTTAACAGGTTGGGTCGGATTACCTGTTTAATAAACAGGTTGGATTCATATTTCAATTTTTGATCTGTTTAATAAACAGGTTGGATTTGAATTGATGATTTTCTGACCCGATTTATTTATGATCCGATCCATTTATGATCCGATCCGATCTAATTGCCACCCCTATCAGTCTCTCAACCATGTATAGAATTAAAGCATTGCTTTATGTTACTTTCGGCATCTTTTATCCTTTAACAGCACCCATTCTTTTGTAGATAAATATTATTAAAAAATTAATCAATTTTTTTATTGATCAATTTATTCATATTCTCATATTTTTCAAGATGAATAAATTATTTTTAATAGATAGCATTCACTTATAAAATAAAGAAAAAATTTTATTCATTTAAGAGATAGCCAAATCAAATTTTTAACCGTCAGTAAAGTGGATATCTAATTTTATTCTTAAAATATCTCATCTTATTTTTAATGCCTCTATCATTCAATATCTAATAACACAGTTATTCACTTTCCCCAAATATAAAAAATATAAAGGATCTATTTTTTGGTTAGGGGTAATCTGGTATGGAAAAATGAATCTCATATCAGATTACCATGTTTGATATAAAAAATAGAAGAGGAGGATGGCAAAAAAATTGATGGGTCCTATGTTTATTTTTCGGAGAAAGAAGGTAAAACAATACCATTAGAGATTCGTATTTGATAAATTTTCGAGTGGTGATAATTTATGCTTGACAAAAATACTTCTAATAAAGCTGTATATAAAATTATTGAATTTATTCTGATATTTTTTTTCAAATTCATTCAATAAAGAATTTTTACAAAAAAAAAAGAAGAAAATGGCATTATACAAAAGGTCATGTGATTATAATTATTATATAAAAATTAATTAAAGATGATAATATTATTTTAGTATTTAAAAATTATTTTATATTTAAGAGTATATTTATAAATTTGATTATATTCCTGTATAGATTTATCTCTAATCAAACGTAGTAATCTTTTTCAAATATTATTTTTGAAGTAATTTTTTCACTAACTAAATATAATAAAAATTATTTTCCTCTACAATTATTTTTTCAGATAAATAATTTTTAAAAATTATCGGATTATCTCATAATTTGATATATCCCAACTAAACGAATCCAAAAGATATCATGAAAAATATGAATAAATTTTAACTACTTAACTAAAAAAGTAATAATGCAAAAAAACATGAATAGTATATTTCAAACCATTTTTCTATGTATAAAAGAATATGATTAAAACTTTTTCTATCTAAATATTACTAAAAAATATTTATCTAAAAAAATATAAATTTTTAAATAAAATTTTTAACCAAAAAATGAGTCTTTAGTTATTAATAATTTGAAGCTAAAGATCCGAAGCCAGCCATCATCCCTTGTCTTGACTTGGAGCCACTAGCTACTAACCAAATGACAACCCCACTTTGGAACCTGTGGGGCATTTTTGTCTTCTGAGGAGGACTCCAGCGGGGGCCCTGGGCATTTTTGAGGTCTCCACGACGCTGCAGCAGCACGTGCTCCGGGTCGGGGCCTCCAAACCTTACATCATGGGAAGGAAGAAAGAAAAAGCAACAGACACATGTGGCCCTTCCCCACACTTCTTTTCTTCCTCTCATTCTTCCCCCCTAAATGTAGCCCCTCCCCACACTTCTCATCTTCCTCCCATCATTCTTCCCCCCTAACGGCATGGATTACACGACTCAAAAGTTCTATTTGTCGATAAAATTGTAGATAGTTAGGCGTTCCGAGTGTAAGACGACAACAATTGCTTGCACGTAATTGCTTATTGATACTTTTGTCTTTGAACTATCGAGGGGCATCTTTCCAGACTGGTGCCTGGGAAAGGAATGCATGGACATTGATGTATGCTTTTTTTTTTTTTGTTTTATCATCAATTTTCCATAAATATATGTTTCTCTTGCTCTTTCTTTAACTCGGTGGAGTAATACTTTTTTAATTATTAAAGAATAAAATGTCTCTATGATAAGATTCAGAAGGGAGCGGTTCCAAGAGGCATTGCAATATGCTAGCAACAAAAAATATTATAATAATCAAAGTATTGGAATATTTAAGATTTATTTAGATGATTAGACTATAAATCTTATGGGATTCATGGATTGGATCGGTATAACTAGCAAAAAATTCTAGCAAAAAATTCAAGACTGGGCAAGATCTATATTTATAAATATCTAAGAGGGTATTTGGAGTGAGCCGGTTCGAATTCCATGGGAAGAACAAAAAGAATTTATTATTGATCGACTTCAAAGATAATTTTGAATATTTATGAATATATATTTTGTTCAATCTTAATTTGTAATTCTATGATTTTATTGATTATATTGTCTTGATCTATGAATTTTATAAAATTTTCAATCTAATTATCCAAGCAGGCCCATGGGGATTTTTTTGGACACTAGAGAGATATTGTAGGCAAGATTTTGAGTTCACACAAACTTCAGAAGGAGATGATTTTCTTGCTATGGGCAGACCACTGGCATCACCATCATCAGAAAATAAATTCGGGGAAAAAAATTATTGACTAAAAGGATTAAATTTAGATGCAGATATTCCCGTATAATTACCCGTATCATTGACAGGTTTAGGAGTGGTGCAAGTGGGCCTTTTAGGTCATCAAAATAATGAGCTTTTCTTTGATTATATCAAAAGAACTTCTTTGTGCACCCGGGCGGTATAGAAAATCCGATGTCGAGTGTACTATCTCGTCTGATTGGTCTACATAGTCATTACTTTCTAACGCATATTTAATATCTGCAGATCGATTTTTTCGTATAAAAATTTTGTATGACGAAAATATCTCTACTTTTTGAAAAAATTTATGACATTCTGTAGCGTAATAAAGTCCAGAATGTCATAATATGGTCTAAGATATCATAATTTGAAAGAGATATTTTTGTCTAATTATTTTTCAATACGCATTTAATGCCTGCAGATCAATTTTTTTGTTTAAAAATTTTGAATGGTAAAAAATGATGAAAATACTCCTATTTTTTAGAAAAAAATTATGATATCCTGTGCATGTTATATACGCAGGATGTCATAATATGAATATAGAATGTTATAATTTTTTCAAAGAGCAGGAGCATTTTCATCATACAAAATTTTTAAACGAAAAAGTCGATCAGCAAGCAGGCATTAAATTGGAAAGTGGTGACTACATAGACCAATTGGATGAGGCGGTGCACTCCATGTCGGATTTTCTACACCGCCCGCTATGCACAAAGAATTTTGCTTATATCAGTTAGAGAAATTCTTTGTGCACCGCAGGCGATGTAGAAAATCTGACGTAGAGCACACAATCTTGTCCGATTGATTCATGTAGTCACCATTTTTTCAACGTGTATTTAATACCTACAGGTCGGCTTTTTGTTTAAGAATTTTGTATGACGAAAATATCCCGTTCTTTAGAAAAAATTATGACATCCTGTGGCATAATATGATCCAAGATATCATAATATGAATGGGGCATTTTTATCTAACCACTTTTCAATGCGTATTTAATGTCGCAGTTTTACTTTTTCATTTAAAATTTTGAATGACAAAAATATTTCTGTTCTTTGAAAAAAATTATGACATTCTGTACATATATGACATCTTGCATTATATTATGATATCCAGTGAATAAAAATTATAATTTTCTGCGTGCAGAATGTCATAATATTAACATATAATGTCATAATTTTTTAAAAAATAAGAGTATTTTCATATACAAAATTTAAATAAAAAAATTAATTTATAGATATTAAATATATATTAAAAATAATAATTATGTAGACTAATTAGATAAGATGGTGTGCTTCACGTTGGATTTTTTACGCTACCAGAATTCCGCTATCAGTCAAGATGATTCGTTGGGGCTATGGGACAAAATATTGTGCGGGTCCATGATTAAAGACCTGAATCTAAAAGATGCTGGCCCAATCTTCAACCGGACTGCGGCCCTATTAATTTGGTGGTCCCAAATAGTACAGCCTTACAAGGCCTCATTGGAGCTGCTTTGACTCATTGAGACTCGATCAATGGGCATAAAATTCAATCAGTCTTGCCAAACAGGCCTGAGCTGATCCAGTCCATCCTAAACAATTGGCCTTATTAGGCAGTGTGTTCTTGTAGTAGGTCTAATTTTATGAGAGACAGATACAATCAGTCCAGCCCCTCTGGATGATACTTACTGCGGCGCAGAATCCATCCATGTCTAATTTTCACAGCTCTAGGAGCTCTCTCTACCAACTCTTAGAAAACCCAATTAGTAGGGCTAGGTAGGTTGTTGGCTAGAAAAATATAGAAGGAAAATAAGATCAATTTATTAGTTTTTGTTGGCTAGAAATTATTTATCATCGCTGCTTGGTGAGCCGAGGGTATGTTTACATCCTATCAACAAAAGCAATCAAATTGGTTTAACCATCGGAATGCAGAAAACCCATATTTGAGATGCATGCAAGTCTGTAACTATTCTGGCAAATCCAAAATTCTTAATGGTGCTCTCATATGTTCTGTGCCCAACTGTTCAAGACATGGAGGCTGGTCTCAACATCACCCAGTGTCTCTAATAATCAGCAGTTATTTGAAGCCCTTGAGAAAGAGGAAACGGGTGCAGAATGTATCAAAGATGAGTTTTTTTCTCCGAGCTGTTTGGGGAGATCGTGCTTAGGTCCAACGGAAGTGGTGTACGATCTGTGCCCAACTTTCAAACCTGGGTCATGAAATTGGACCAAGAATACCAGGCCTTAGACGCAGTATAACGATCTTTTTGGGCCTGATTCCAATGAATGGGACGAAATTTCAACGTAATGGTGTACGATACGTATATGGGAAAGAATAAAGCAAGGAAACTGGTGATGAGAAACAGAAAATGTAATGGTCTTGAATACGTGTAGTAAAAGCGAAAAGAAAAGAAAAGAAATGGGAGATGAAAAAAGAAGAGAAACATGAATGAAGAGAAAGGAAAAGAAAAGAACTTGGAATATAAGAGAAAAAAGAGAAGGGAAGGAGAATTTTCTTCCTCCAGATTTCTCCACCTTTTAAGAGATTAGAAAAAGGGATTACGAGAGAAACTATTTTTTTCCAGTCCTTTTCTCCTCTCTCGTAATTTACCATCCTAGATCACATTTTCTCTTCTTCACCAAGCACTTGGAGGCCCAGCTCCAACAGCTTATTTGGCCCGTTAAGGTATTACAATTTTGCAACGGTCGTTACGTGTTTTAGGAAACCGTTATTTATTTGTAACGCAAAATAACCCGTAATAACCCATTATAACGGCGCCTATCTCATAGCCGTTACGTTACTCAGGAAAGAAACCCTTCTCCCCGCGATGGTATGTGATATAACGGCAAAGGCACGAAGGTGTTACGATGATCGCGTTTATTTAGAGCACCGCCTTAAGCCGCTATAAATATTTGATCACCACTGTTGGCCACGCGCTCCTCTTTGAATCCCCTGCTGCCCGCTCTGCCCTTTCTGGGAGCAGCCCTCATTTCCCTTCTCTCCTCGATTTTCTTCTCCCCGCTTTCACTTTCTTGTCGAAACCCTCGAGGCCGAGCTAGGACTCAACAGATGCCGCCGATCTTCCCCAAGGTAAGCTTCGGTCCTAACTGCTCCTCTCTTTCCAACTCGATCCATCTCGTTGTTGACTAATATGTCAATTTTTTGAATCCATTCGAAAGATCGGACGGGTTCTTGGTCGAGAAAATTTTCCGGTATTCATCTACTTTGAAGTCTACAGCTACGGGATGAAGGATCCAATAACGACTGCTAATCCTTTCAAGTGGATGAAGGTTTCGATTTTTTGATCTCCTACTTCCTCTTTTTCTCTTCTTTTCTCTCCTTTTCTTCTTGAATTGATCTGGGGTTCTTGCGAACTATTTGAGATTTCTAAGATCCGTCCCGGTTTGACCCCAAATATCCAATTTATCTTCTTACTTTCTTAATCTCTTCTCCTTCTTAGAAAAGATCCGCTGCTTTCCGTATCATCTTCAGGCAGGCCAAGCTACACATGAATGATTCTTGGTATCTTCTCTTTCTTATCTCCTCTCCTTTTTCTTGCGTTGGCCTGAGATAGTTGCGAACTGTTTTAGATAGAACCCTAGAAACCCACTTTGACAACGTGGGAAACCATAGATATGAGATTTTGGTTTCTTCCTCATTCTAACCTCAGAAGGACATATGCAATTCTTCTTGTTTGTCAAGATGTGAGATCTCTGAGATCCTCTTGCTTCTAAACCTAACCCTAGAAAACCAAATTCTTTTTATTCTTTTGTGCTACATAAGATATCTGAGATTCCTTGAGGCTCTAATATTGAATTAAAGTTATGGTAGTCTTTCTTTTGAAGGTGAATTTGACCTAAGTTTTGAGTCCTATGGCAATGTTTTCTAGTCAGTTTGACGTTCTTGGCAAATGGATTGAGGGGTTCTCAACCAACGATTACTCAGTTGTTCCCTTCTATTTATTTCTTGCATTAACTTCAAAATTTTTTTCGCCTCCATCTTTTACTTCATGGTGTCCCTTAACTAGTAGAAAGGTTTGGCGCCGTTTACTACTATTCTTTCTCTGGGGGATTCTACAGATCATATTCAGTATGGTTAAATGCTTTCAAGAGAGATTTTTTCAGTTGTTAGAGTTGGTGGAAATATAAGAACATGCACGTTGACATTTGTTTCGTAGACAAACATGTGAAAGAGGCACAATATAAAACTCGTGGAAATTGTTACTAGTGTCGAGCAGCCCAAGGATGATGAATCTGTCAATCTAAACTTGCAAGACCTTGGAAACAAGGATCAGGGCTAAGATTATCTAGGCGAGATTACTTAATCAATAAAAAATAATAGTAGTTGACAGCTTGTTTGTGAAGTACAAGTATAGGTAGTTTTTCTTAACTTGATTGATGATATTTTTTTCCTTCAGATTTTCCTTCTTGGACTTATGGGTTACATCAACTAAAATGCTTTGCTATCAACCTGACTGCGTATTTAACTTGTAGTCTTGCAATTGACTTTGTATTTCCACTTTACCTTTTGCAGAAATATGTCTCTGTTAATTTTTTTCATAATTTAAGTATCAGATGTTATATGAATCCTAGACATTTATTTGTTTATTTTTCCATTAGCTGTATGCATTTTATTTTATGTTCTTTTACATTTTCTTATGAATTATTTTTGAGCTGATTAATTTCTTTGGTCCCTTTTTTTTACTTTTTTTTTTGACTACACTTTTTGAGTCTTAAA
This sequence comes from Elaeis guineensis, assembly GCF_000442705.2. NCBI lineage: Eukaryota > Viridiplantae > Streptophyta > Magnoliopsida > Arecales > Arecaceae > Elaeis > Elaeis guineensis. The sequence continues at coordinate 24,553,206 of NC_025996.2, forward strand.
TAATTTTATTCAATTGTTAAATCATGTTTATGTACATTTCATTTCCAAATGTTTTAGCTTTTTCATCCTATAAAGCGATCATTACTTTCAGTTTGAATCTTCTTTCCTTGCATTTTTAGAATTTTCTTTTGTTTATTGAATATTTCAAAGTATCATGACATTTTTAATTATCAGTTATCTCATTTACTCAGATCTGTGTACATTTCATTTCCATTTGATTTGACTTCTTCTATACTATGGCTGGGTTATTTCTTTTTTTTTTTTTCATTTCATTTCTATAAATGTTTCATTTCTTATATTTCTTCTCAATTTTTTCTTTTGTTTACTGAAAACTTCAAATTATATCAATATTTTCATTTTCATTTCAAGTTTTTTCTTTTCCTTGATGTGTATTTTTGCCTTTTGCTTTCTTGTTTTCTTATTTCTATTATTTATTTTTTGAATTTGATTTATTTGTTTAATTAATCTCTTTTATTTCAGTGGCTTCTTTCTTTTAACTTGATTCTTTCACATTAGTAGAATTGTTTTGTTGGCATTAATTCTTGTTCCTTATTGGAATCGGTACATTCTATATTAATGTGGTTTCTTTCATAATTTTAACCTTTCTTTCTTATTCTTTTTTGTATTTTTTTGTTATTTTCTAGAATTTTCCAAATATATCATTTCATTTTTATGTGTTAAAATTTGTATTTTATTAATTTGTATTTTTGCTTTTATGTTCTTTTACATTTTCTTCTTAGTTTTTTTGATTGATTTCTCAAATGTTTGTTTTTCTAATTTGAGTGTTTCTTTTTTCATCTTTTGCTTGATCCTCCCTTTTAATAAATTTATTTTTCTGAATTATTTGATCATCTTTTTTGACCTTTTTTATTTTATGTCACATAGATGGGCTTGTTTGACCAATAAAGCCATTCCTTTCTCATTTCGTTTAATGCTTGTTTTACTTTTCAAATATGTTGTAGTTGTTGATTGAAAATCTATATTTTTTTCATTATTAGAAGTTTAAAGTAATCTTCTTCATTCTTTTGAATTTCACTCTGAAGTTGTGTTTTCTGGTTGATTCTTTTTTTTAAATAGGTCCTACCATTTTCAACTTATATTCTTGTTTTCAAGTTATATATTTTCTTTTTCTTTTTCTTTTTCAAATTTTTAATTTTTCTTGATGTGTAGTTTTGGCTTTTGTTTTCTTATGTTTTATTAATAATTTTGTGAACATGATTTATTGATTTAATTAATTTCTCTTATTTTAGTGGCTGCTTTCTTTTTCTCGATTCCCAATTCTTAACAAATTTTTTTTTTTGCTATTATTAATTCTAGTTCTTTATTGGAATGATACATTTTATTTCCAAATTATTTAGCTATTTCAATTAGTTAAACTGGTTTCTTTCTTAATTTTAAGTTCTTTTCTTGTACTTCTTCTATATTTCTCTTTGATTTATTAAATATTTTGAAATTAATAAATTTTTATTTTTATATTTGAGGATTTCTATTTTATTGATTTTTCCTTTGCTTTTGTATTCATTTACATTTTCTTTTTAGTTTTTTTTTTTGATTTTCTTTTAAATGTTTGTTTTTCTTATTTGAGTGTTTCTTTTTTCATCTTTTCCTTGATCCTTACATTTCATGCTATATCGGTATTTTTATTTTCTTTTTCAAGATTTTAATTTTCCTTGATGTGTATTGTTGCCTTTTTTTCTTTCTTTCTTATGTTTTCATTATTAATTTTTGAAGTTGATTTATTTGTTTAATTAAATTCTGTTATTTCATTGGCTTGTTTCTTTTTACCCGATTCCTTTCCTTAGTAAATTTGCTTGTTGACATAAATTCTTGTTCTTTACTGGAATTTTTGCATGTTATTCCAAATGATTTAGTTATTTCAATCAGTTAAAGTGGCTTCTTTCATTATTTTGACCTTTCTTTTTCTTGTACTTTTTCTAGATTTTTCTTTCATTGATTAAAGACTTCTAAATTAGTTTTTCACTTTTATATTCGACAAGTTGTAATTTGATGATTTTTGTTTCTTTTGTGTTCTTTTAGATTTTGTTTGATTGTTTTTTCAAATATTAGTTTTTCTGATTGGTGTTTTTCTTTTTTCCTTTTTCATTGATCCTCCTCTTTAATAAATATATTTTTTGTATTGTCGAATTATCTTTTTTGGCCTTTTTATTTTGTTTTAAATTGATTGATTTCTTTGAAATATAAAGCTATTCCTTTTCCCTGTTTTACCTTTCCAAAGTATTATCTTTGTTGATTGAAAAATCTATATTGTTTTTTCATTGTTACAAGTTTAAAGTAATCTTTTTCATTTTTTGGGATTTTCCTGTGAAGTATTTCTACTCGATTCATTTTTCTTACTTTTATACTTTCAAGTTATATTTTGGTTTCAAGTTATATCAGCATTTTCATTTTGTTTTTCAGTTTTTTTGTTTCCTTTGTTTGTTTAATTATTGCTTTCTTATTTCAATGGCTCTTTCTTTTCACTTGATTTCTGCATTATACTAACTTAATTTTGCTTGCATTATTTCTTATTCTTTATTGGAATTAATGTATTTTAATTCAAATGATTTAGCTATTGATTAAAGTGGTCGCTTTCATAATTTTAAGCTTCGCTTCTTGCACTTCTTCTGATTTTTCTTTCATTTTTTGCAGATTTTCAAATAATTCAGTTTTTATTTTTATGTAGGAAGATTTGTATTTTCGTGATTTTTGTTTTTGCTTGTGTTCTTTTACATTTTGTTTTTAGTTCTTTAATTTTTTTCCCCAAAATGTTGGTTTTTTTATTTGAGTGTTTCTTTTTTAATTTTTTTTCCCTTGATCCTCCTTTTTAATAAATTTGTTTTGCTGAATTACTGAATCATCTTTTTTGGCCTTGTTTATTTTACCTTAAATAGATTGGCTTCTTTGACCTATAAAGCCTTTCGGTTGTCATTTCATTTAATGCTTATTTTATTTTACAAAGTATTAGTTTTGTTGATTGGATAATCTTTATTATTTTTTCACTATTAGAAGCTTAATGTAATCTATTTCATCTTTTTTTGAATTTCATTATGAAGTTATGTTTTTTGGTTGATTTATTTTTTTAGGGCCTGTTTGGATATTCCTAAAGGATTGGGCTGAAAATTCTGCAGGATTTGTGGAGTAGGCCGCCCATTTAAGTATGGCTCTATTAACCAAACACCTTCTTGTTCAAATCCTGTGGGAAGAAAAAGAAAATAGACCTCCATTGGTCTTTTTTTTTCCCTTCTTGTAGCCCAAGGGTTGGGATTTGGCTGGGAATTGGTGAGGCCCCAGGAGATGCAAGCTAGATAGGCCAATAGGTCCGATTCTTGCAAGATTTTTGGTCCGATCCTATGGAAATACCCTAACTGACTCTTACTTTATCCTTTTCAAACTATGTTCCAGTTTTGTTACCTCCTATTTAAATCATTAAACCACACTTTTTATGTTTGTTCCTCAACCTAGTTTTTCTTAAGTTGTATTTTAGACATGGAACCTATTCTGGTGAAAAATGTATTAAATGAATTCCCTTTTCTATAAACCTCTGGATTATCACTAATTCTTGCTGTTGTTGTTGTTGTAATCACAACTTAAGGCTGATGGTTTCACCCTATAAGATGGGGTTAATAGTGGTGAGTTATTAATTTACCTTGTGGCTTTTGCATTTGAATAAAGTGTTCAATTGTTCCTGTTTGAGTGACTAAAGCATTAGCCCGATAGTGATAGCTAAGGACTTTGGATGTGTGCGTTTGCTAGCAAGAAAGAACGATTTGGAAAATCTGTGCAAATGTGGTGCTTCTCCAAAGCATTATCATTATCTATTAGCATGGAGTTTCTTTTCTAATTTGAGACTGAAACAATAAACATGTTGGTTTTCAAATCTTCATGGCTTCTGGAAGATTATGGTCTAGAATCCTTGGGTCACCTTACTTTTGCATGTTGATAACCTTGGAAGATTTAGGTTCTAACACATTTGGTGTCTTCAGTAAATTGCTAGCTGGTTATATTTTGAGAATTATGTTACTATATTTGTTCTTGTATCAAAGACAAAGTGTAGACTTGGATTGGTAAGTCTAACTTAGTTATGTGCTTTTGCTTTGTGGTGTAAATAAGAGATAAATAAATGCATTTGATTGGTATGAACACTTATGCTTGCATGCCTTTTTATGAAACCAATAAACCGGCATCAGCCCCACCATCCCCTTTGAAATTTGAACTACTGTACAGTGTGCAATTCCCTTTAAAGCCCTGCCAACTCCCAACCCTCCACATTCCATAAAGCCCATGATTGCCTTTCGCTTTCTCTGCTGTTAGTTTCCATCTGTCTCCAATCTTGTTAACAGTGTGTCCACAAGGTAAAGACCAAGCTAAGGCTCCCTCAACTGTCCCCACTGTCTCAAGGAAAGGTATTATTCTAATTTTTTTATTTTTTTGGTCTCCTGTCTTCTCGCTGCTGCACTTTTTTTGGGTAAGCTGGGAGACTGATCTCCTATATTCTTTTGAAAACTTTGAAGATTCTTGGAACCACCAGCTTGACATTATATTGGTCTCTGTTCTTGAGAGAAGAGCAGCAGCAGGAACAATGAAAATAATAGAAGAGGATTGTGAACTCCTCTGAGAAGTCAATTGTTTCTTTCCATTAATCTCATGTCTTGTCTCTCTATTCTGCCCATTGGACTGATCATTATTTGTTTCAGCTCAAATCCTAGAGACTCACTTTGATGCCATGTCAACATCTTGGATCATTGTATGAAATATCTAATTTACTTTACAGTCAGACAATCCTCCTATATATTTCCTCTCCAGTTCAAGATATGATATTTGTGATTGTGCCAGGTCTACCCTTGAATTCAAGCCATCATTTTTATGATCTGTTTCAGATAAAACCTCACTTGACAACAGCATTACTTGATTGTGGTATATAGGTACCTCTTGTTCTATAATCAGAAAACTCTTCAAGTATCTGTTCTAGTTTTCTCCTAGACCAGAGGTATCTGAAATGTGTTTTGGACTGATCTGTAGGAAACTCGAGCAGCATCAACAAGGTGAGAAATCCAATTTGGATTTTTGTTGGTCCCACACCTTTTTTGGGTGCATCTGTTTCCATATACCTTACTTTTGTTTTTATTTTTTTATTTATTTTCTGGACATATATCTTATCTGTGCATAGGCATAACATGCATTCCAAATTAGGGTCCTAGAACTAAATGTTTCAGTTGGATGTATGGTTAGTTGTGGTATGACTTAGGACTACGCTTCATCGTGGGATTGTTTCCATTGTATAATCAAGATTTAGCACAACGACTACCCTATTTTTCTACTTACTAGCAATTTCAACTCCAATTATGTGATGTGTAAATTTTAGGACCAAGGCCTAGTTCAAAGGTTTTAGCATTTTTGTCTTTATGATACTCCAAGCATCAAGAAGAAATTAGATAAGAGAATGGCAGACAGTCATAATTTCATGTAGTACATAGGCTCTGATCATTGCTGGTAGGTCCTGTTCATTTGCTTTAGAGGATGATACCTAGAGTATGTTTTAAGTGCTGTAAGTTGGTATCAGTTATTCTGCTACTTCTATTTGTGTTCTGTTTCTTTAGTCATTGCTAATGGTAATGACATGATGTGGAAAATTATCATTACATTTAGGGATGCAGACTGGTCAAAAAAACTTGTTGCTGTAAAGTAACCCAGCACTTGGTGCTGGGGATAATGATGGGGCATGCTTCAAGGAGTGGATACAGGGAATAACATCAATAGTTTTGATAATGCATTTCATTAGCATAATTATCACCTATTCTGTATACTGTTGGACCATGAAATGTGCTGAAAAGTCCTAGGATATATTTACAGGAATTTTATACTCAAGTTATGTTGGGAATCTTAATAAATCTTCACACAATGTAGCTTTGTTCTTCCATAGCTAGTTTAATCTGCACTGTATTGTCGTTTTCCTTTTGTAGATTGTTCTTTTCGTAATATGACACATTTCGAATCTGTCATGTCTGCTGACATTGTGCTTTCCAGGATTCTATTTCTTCAGTGCTGACTAGTGCAACAAGAATCCTGTCAGTGGTACAACTTACATTCTTGAAATTTCAAGCCATAACCATCTTTTGGACTTGATTATTACATTTTCATTAACGAATTCACAAAATGCAGTTTCTACCAGAGCATCAGCTTTGGTATTATTTTTTTCTTATTCGAGGGATAAGCATTATGTAGCATATAATGATGATGCGTTGCTGGATGGTGCTTCTGTATCTCACTTTAGTGCTTTGCGTTAGGGATTTTCAAGAAGCCTTGTGTTCTTTGAAGGTATGGTCACTCGTTATCCGCATCAAGGTTGTTGCCCATCTGTGATCCCTAGTACTCATGGGCATTAAGTCCCAGATTTTTTCAGGTTTTGATATATTGTCAACAACTTGGTATATATGCGTGGCCATTTATGTGGGGAGATCATGCAAGAGACTTCTAAATTTTCATAGCCCTACTAAAAGTGTAGTTTTCTAGTAAAGTTAACTCATTAAAATTTGATGTCTTATGAAGTAAAATATACAACCTCGATATATTGTAATGACCTTGATTCCTTCCTGCGGTACATGAATGATCCACACTGTTGATGCTTTATATGGTACTTCAAGTTGATTGCTAGTTTTCTTAGGCAGTTGAAGGTTTAGTCCAATGTAATTTACTAATTTTCCTTACAGAACAAAATCATTATGTGAGTTTGTTCTCTGTACTGGTTCATGATTTCCCTGCTCTGAGCGAATCAGGTAACTAGAGAAATATCCGTAAAGTCTAATTGAAATAGTTGTGGTATCATTTGTTAACCTTGACTTAATTCTGTAAATTATGATGCCAATAGAGAGTTTTATGAATTTTCTGCTTACACGTTGTAATTATTAATTACCATGTTGACAAATTACAGGAGGTGTGCACATTAGATTCAAATGCCGTTCAAGCTGAAATCAAGAGTTTTGCAACTGTTTTTATGTTGAGAAAGGTTCTCTTGATATATAGACCGGAAATGAAGTTGGCTGGATCAATTTTGGTTTTTAATAGGGGCTTAAATTAGATATCTCATTGCATGCACATAAGTTAATATATAGTCAAAATCAGTGGATGTAACATAATTGGCTCACTTTGAGTTGAGGAAGGAATGGGAAAAGAATGTTATATCGCAAACCATCAACCCCTCTTTTTCTCAATTGTTGCCAGTTGCCAGCATCACCACCGGCCATGACCACTTCATGTGGTTGTCTACCATATTGCACTGGTTTTCTTTCTGTATTTTGCCAATAATTCCTATCAGCCACCTCTGCCCTCCACCTTCCATCAGGCATCACCACCACCACCACCACTGCTATTAACAGCCCTGGCCTCTCTTGCTGATACTCCCATAGGCCACCACCTCCCCTGACCATTTCTCATTGATGTTCTTACCAACCAATACTACCACCTCGACTTTTTACTCTGCCCTCCTTGGATCCTTCCTCTCCATAATCCACGTAGTCTCCATTCTTTCCACCTTTGTAAGTCCTTTTGCCGCTACTGCCAGTTTTTGCTTATCGATCATCCTCACAGGCTACTGTCAGGTCTTCACTTACCCTGATAAACAAGTTCCCTCATCCTTTGTAGGTTGTTGGCAATAACTTTTGCTGTCCAACTTTTCTCCTTGCTTGGCATCCTCTCCCTCTCATAATAAGGTACCTAGCAAAATATTCATTTACGTCATGATAATAATTGTCATAGTTTTGTTTCAAACTGTTGATGCTTACATATGGCTTGTTTATTTTTTTCATGTCATGCACTCTTGTTTGTATGGTGCATGATGTCACTTTTCTTTCGAAATATCATGTAGTCATGTGGGCTTTCTTTAACCTGTTCTATAATATTTTTGTATGGTTCATGAAGTGGCTTTTCTTAGGACTACCATGTAGGACTTTTGTGTACCTGTTTTTGGGTTCTCTCATATCATGACTTGTCTTTTAGATTGTTATATAATATTATTATAAGCTTCTTATGTACTTGTTTTCTACAATCTTTGTTGAGCCTTTACCGGGGACTATTGTGAAAGATCATGTATGTGTTCCTATGGCCTATGTCATGGACTATTATATACTTGTGTTTGCATTGCTCATTTGTGGCTCATATATGGAGTGGTTAAACTTATTATATATTTATATAGCTATGTCATGGTTTTTCTGATGTTGTCACTAAGGATGGATACATACTTGCGTCAATATGGTCCATGCCATGGCTTATATACGGCTTGGTTGGTTAAAACCTTTTGTGCTAGCATTTGTTTGGTTCATTTTGTGGGTTTCCTTTTGGATGATTATATAGGATTGCTATGAACTTATTTTATGGTTGTCTAGCATATGGCTTGTGTCAAGGCTTTACTCGCGAATAATATTGCAGGAACATCACATATTCATATTCCTATGGCTCATGTTGCAGCTTATATATAGCTTGGTTAGCTAAAACTTGTCATGTATTCGTATTTGCGCATCTCATGATATGGTTTTGATTTTTCACTACCATGTATTAGATAATTATCAGCTTACTATATAGTTTTTCTATGCCTTATTATCATGGATGCGGCTATAGGCTCGTCAAAGGGGGAGGCAGCATTGGTGTGGCATTGTTCGGTAGAGGATATTGCATGCGCCAAAAGCTGAAATGATCCTTCATGTTTTGGAACCCTAAAGTGGAAAATGGGTGGATGCCTTCTTGGTGTATTGAGAGGAGAGATGGTTAGTTGTAACATGGCATACCTACGTCATGATAACGGAGGACTTAGGAAGCTTGATACTTAGTATGACAAAGAACCACCAAGACTTATGTGGATACTTGAGGATTTCTTATGGATTTTTTTAAATTTTTCATAATTTAAGTATCAGATGTTGTATGAATCCTTGACATTTATTTGTTTATCTTTCCATTGATGTAAGCATTTTATTTAATGTTCTTTTACATTTTCTTATGAATTATTTTTGAGCTGATTAATTTCTTTGGTCCCTTGTTTTCCTTTTTTTTTTTTTGACTACTCTTTTTAGGGTTGAATAATTTTATTCAATTATTAAATCATATTTATATACATTTTATTTCCAAATGTTTTAGCTTTTTCCATCCTATAGAGCAATCATTTCTTTCATTTTGAATCTTCTTTCCTTGCATTTTAAGAATTTTCTTTTGTTTATTGAAGATCTTAAAGTATAATGACATTTTCAATTATTAGTCATGTTATTTACTCAGATTTGTACATTTCATTTCCAGTTGATTTGACTTCTTTAATACTATGATTGGGTTATTTCTTTTTTTTTTTAAAGCTTCATTTCTTATATTTCTTCTCAATTTTTTCTTTTGTTTTTTGAAAATTTCAAATTATATCAATATCTTCATTTTCATTTCAAGTTTTTTTTTCCCTTGATGTGTATTTTTGCTTGTTGCTTTCTTGTTTTCTTATTTCTATTATTAATTTTTTGAATTGGATTTATTTTTTTATTGATCTTTTTTATTTCAATGGCTTCTTTCTTTTAACTTGATTCTTTCACATTAGGAGAATTATTTTGCTGGCATTAATTCTTATTCTTTATGGAATGGAAACATTCTATATCCAAATGATCTATTAAAGTGGTTTCCTTCGTAATTTTAACCTTTCTTTCTTATTCTTTTTTGTATTTTATTTGTTATTTTTAGAAATTTCAAATATATCAATTTTTCTTTTTATATGTTAAAAATTATATTTTATTAATTTTTATTTTGCTTTTGTGTTCTTATACATTTTCTTTTAGTTTTTTTTTGATTGACTTCTCAAATGTTTGTTTTTCTAATTGAGGGTTTCTTTTTTCATCTTTTGCTTGATCCTCCTTTCTCATAAATTTATTTTGCTGAATCATTTGATCATCTTTTTTGTCCTTTTTTATTTTATTTCACATAGATGGGCTTTTTTGACCAAGGATCCTTTCTCATTTCGTTTGATGCTTGTTTTACTTTTCGAACATGTTGCAGTTGTTGTGTTGAAAAATCTATATTTTTTCATTATTAGAAATTTTAAGTAATCTTTTCATCCCTTTGAATTTCACTCTAAAGTTGTGTTTTTGGTTGATTTTATTTTTTAACTCTTACCTTTTTAACTTATATTTTTATTTTCAAGTTATGTCGATGTTTTTATTTTTATTTTTAAATTTTTAATTTTTCTTGATGTGTATTTTTGCCCGTTACTTTTGTTTTCTTATGTTTTATTAATAATTTTGTGAACATGATTTATTGATTTAATTAATTTCTCTTATTTAATGGCTGCTTTCTTTTTTCTCGATTCCCAATTTGTAATATTTTTGTATACTATTATTTATTCTAGTTCTTTATTGGAATTGATATATTTTATTTCCAAATTATTTGGCTATTTCAATTAGTTAAACTGGTTTCTTTCTTAATTTTAAGCTTCCTTTCTTGTACTTCTTCTATATTTCTCTTTGATTTATTAAAAATGTTTAAATTAATAATTTTTCATTTTTATATTTGAGCCTTGAGGATTTCTATTTTATTGATTTTTCCTTTGTTTTTGTATTCGTTTACATCTTTTTAGTTTTTTTTGATTTTCTTTTAAATGTTTATTTTCTTATTTGAGTGTTTTTTTTATCTTTTCCTTGATCCTTATATTTCATGTAATATCAATATTTTTATTTTCTTTTTCAAGATTTTAATTTTCCTTGATGTGTATTGTTGCCTTTTTCTTTCTTTCTTTCTTATATTTCATTATTAATTTTTGAAGTTGATTTATTTATTTAATTTATTTTTGTTATTTCGGTGCCTTCTTTCTTTTTAATCGATTCCTCTTTTTTAGTAAATTTGCTTGTTGACTTAAATTCTTGTTCTTTACTGGAATTGTTGTATTTTGTTCCAAATGATTGAGGTATTTCAATTAGTTAAAGTGGCTTTTTTTTCATAATTTTGATCTTTCTTTTTCTTGTACTTCTTCTATATTATTCTTTCATTGGTTAAAGACATCTAAATTTGTTTTTCATTTTATATTTGAAAAGTTTATTTTCTCGATTTTTGTTCTTTTGTGTTCTTTTACATTTTGTTTGATTATTTTTTCAAATATTAATTTTTTGATTGGTGTTTTTCCTTTTTCCTTGATCCTTCTTTTAGTAAATTTACTAGCAAAAGACTTGTGCTATGTGGCGGATTTTAATAAAAACCACAGTTTTAACTGAAAAAAAATATAATCTCAATTAAAAAAGATAAAAAATATAATTTTATGGAGAAAGTCATAAAGAAATCAGAGTTTTTTTATTTTTTTTTCTTCAGCTGCCCTATAAAAAAATGTTGCATTAGTATTATGTAAAAATCTTCTTATATTATGGTATATAGTGAGAAATATAGAAAAAATAAATAAGTTAGATGATATTACTTATTCGATATGAAGTTTTTTCTCAGATGATGGCTTTACCGGTTCTTGTAGAAAAAAAATTTATCATGAAAAAAATACTTTTAGATAATCGGTTAAAAAATTTGTTACTTGATTGTAAGAGAAGACGTTTTTTGAGTAGTTTGCTAAAAGATTTTCGAATATAAAGTTTTGTAGGAGTATGGATCACTACTTTCGAAAGTTGTAGCGAAGAAGATTCTGTACTGGAGCTTCATTTGAGCTGTCAATTAGAGGATTGCTATCCTAAAAATCTTTACTAATCGAAAATTGTTATACTTCACATAATGCAGAAAATCTGGGTATAAAAGCTGTTAAGGATTTTTTCTACAACTTTTGGAAGAACAAATTTATTCGATCTTGGATCGGTGGCAAGGTTGAATGCTGGTATGCCAATTAATTGTGGAGCTAGTTTTTCGAGTATAATGAAGTTGGTATCAGTAGTGTTATCCTCGACCATCGTATTCAATTTGTTTCTTAAAAATGAAAATAGCAGAAAAATATATTCATTTGGATGAAGAATGAATTATATCTAATTTCATAAAATTTTAATATGATTCAGAAGAAAGTTTTATTTGTTTATCATGGCATTGGAGATTGGTCATTTTTGTTACATTGGTTGCACTAAAAATTATCATTATATATTTTGATTGTGGATCTATAGTCGTAACAAGTTTGTACCATCAATCATAGGAAGTATCGATCATTTTTATCTTTGCTTGACATGTAAATTTCATGTCCTATAAAGAAAAAGGAGGTTGCTGGGGACAACATATATAGAATATACTTTTAGATCATTTGCTTGCATCGAGTATTGTACTTAGGTGGTTTGCAGATCTATCTCTAGTAATTCTTTAATTTTTTTCTATTTGTTGTTGCTTCATGTGTAGAATCGATATGTGCAGTTTGTTTTTCTTCTGTAAATACGATTGCGGCTATTGATCTATTGAGCCTGTATATCATAAAATGGATTTGCAAGTTTTAATATATATAAATTTATTTTCTCAAAGTGTAAGATAGTATACTGTATTATTGAACCTGTTTGGATAATTCTGTATTTCAGGAATATGTGCATCTATATAATATCTACATGCCGAATAACTAGATAGACAAATTTTATCTGCATATGTGAAATGTTATCAATATTCTACAATTATTATTTGATATCTAAGAGAATAAATTTTTTTTATAAGAAAGATATACCTCTATATGTTTCAATAGTCATGCCTGTCAAAATAATTATCATCGAATCGGTCTGCTTCATTGTCCGAATAATATGTCCATCAAGTTCTTTAGAAATTTTTTTCTAAAGCATGATTGATATTTTCTGCATACTACATTATTATTGATGGATAGTATTTTTAGTATACAGAAACATATTAAGAAAGAAAAAAAAATCTAAATTATCAATGTAGCTTCCCGTATTAAAAAAGTATAAGTTTAGGTTCATTACTCTAAATTTTTATTTCTATGTTTCTTTTTTTGACATTTTTTTTGTCTGATATTTGTTTCTTTGATGGTTTCGAGAGCCGTGATATGTTCGATTACATCTGCAAAGAAAAGAGATAGTCAGCCAGTATATATATTTTTCTAATTTTTGATATTAGACATTGTTATGAAAATTTGTACCTATCAAATATGTATGGTTATAGTTTTTGAAAGGCAACTCATCAAAGCTAACAAAATAGAATTTTTAAAAAGGTATAGAACCTGTATCATCATCAACTTGTTGCATATTAGTCCATTATTGAAATAAATAATATATTGATGGGGGCAGCTCTAAAATTTCTTTTGTTTGAGGCGACATTGAATTTTTGTATGAAGTAAATATTCTCTTTTATAAGTAAATTCTTGAAGTGTAAAGCATTCTCCTTTCGAATAGATGCTTGAATCATAGAGTTCTATATAAAGTAGAAATTCATAAACTCAGAAATGCCATTCATTATATCAAAATATATTCAGAATCTAAAGATCGTCGATATTAACCTCTTCATTGAGTAAGATGCAATCAATATTTATTAATTGATTGTTGGCATTTCGATTTGTCGAGTCTCATATACGTGAAACTCTGACTTTAATTCTCCAGTTGCGCCTTTCTAAATTCAACTGTGAAAGTAAGCTATACTCCATTTTCTATTCTTTATCTAGTTCGATGATATGGATATTTTAATGTTAGTACAGCTATATAGGTTATGCAAATGAACGTATAGTATGAATAATAAATACCTGAAGGTAAATCAAAGAAGATTTTTGTGCAAATAATATTTTTTGTAAATATTTTTGGTATATCATGCTCATTTTTTATGATTATTTTTAGACCTTCATGTGAAGTAACATGTGAAAGGACAACATAAAGTTGGCTATGCGAAAATACTAGTTTGGGTAGGTATACCCAATTTTTTTCAGTGTTTGTGTCTGATTTTTATTGATCGTCATTCTATAGCAAAGCCTTACTGGAAACTATCTCCTTTAAAAATAAATGGTCATTTTGTTTTCATGACTTGTATTATAATATGAGGGATGCAAACTTTTTCACTGATATGATTTTCAATGATTGTTACTGCTTCGAGTATTTTTGATGTTAATTTGGTAGTAAGAAGTCTAATTTCGCAAAGCCCGGCACTTTGGTTGATGCTCCTTAATAGCATAATCGGAACATCTATTTTCAATTTTAAATCATGATTTGAAATTTTATTGAACTTTAGAGAGTTTAGAAATTCAAATGGATAAATGATATCTTCCGTAATCATATCAGTCGATGTCTTAAATACTATATTTGTGCTTAAGAAAGTCTACTCTTCAGTTAGCACTAATGAAAGTATATGCAAATTTATCTCGTCAACCATATCATTCGTAGACATAATGATAGCTTGTTCTTTTAAATATATAAGATCATTATAGTTTTCTCTGAAATTTTCATAGATTTATGAAGTAATACGTTCTATATAATTTTCATTTGCCTTTACAATAAAAATATTTGAAATTTCAATCCAATTTGGTTCCTCACCCTCATCATGAAATCTATATATTGATATTTTTTCATTACCAAAATTTAAAACTTATTCACTAAATATAGTAAGCATTTTTTGATATTCTTCATTATTATATTATTAAGCAGTCTCAGGTTCTTTTTTAATATGTAGATTTGAAAATATTTTCATAAATATGATCAGCTTGTTGATGCTCGATTATTTCAGCTCTTCCACTTCCAACAATAACTGAAAGGATCTATCTGAAATCTCTATCAAGTAGTATCGTTTTACCCATAAATGATTTTTTATCTATATCTAGATTGTCTGATTGTAAAATATCTTTCAAAGATCTGTCAGGTGCTTCGAAGCAGTTTCTATGATCTATTGGAGTTTCGTCTCAAACTATCAAACTTGTAGATTTAATTAGTGCTGCAAGTTACATCATCTTTTTTATTTCACATGTTGAGTGCTCATCAATGTGAATGGAAATTTTGAATTTGAATGTGCCATCCAACCATCTGGAAGTAATAAAGATGTAATCCTCGAAGATGCTACTGTCAGAACAATTTTTCCCTTAGAGCATATTTTATAATAATTGTCGTCAAAGATATGTTTTTCTAGTCCCTCTATGACCACATACAAAAAATAAACAACCTTTGTCCTTTTCCATAAAATCTAATACAGAATCATAAATAATTCTTTGCTCTTCGTTCAAGCCTCCAAATAATTTCGAATATTCTTCCTGTATTTCATATACGTCATAATTTAATCTTCCATCAACAATCTGTTAGCAATTTCTTATGACATGACTCTATTGGGCATTGGTAGATTGTAATATGAAAGAGAGTAGTATTTTTATTAAATAAATTTTTTAGTTTAACCAAAATATAATTTCTTAATTAGAATTCTGGAATATGCAGATTAGATATCTCTAAAGTATCTGTTATCCTATAAAGTACATCATCTCCAAAAAATCTCCAATGGATTTTCAGTAGTTTGTTTGGATTTACTATTTCACAATAAATGATTATAGTGTCAAAAAGCTACCTTAATTCACATGATGATGCCCAATAAGAAGCTTTGTTCAACGTTTCATGCCATTTTCTATCATCATCCAATAATCCGGGAGCGTTACATGTATACTAGAAAGTTGAATGAAGAATGCTATTTACAGTTTTTATTTCATCATAACTTTTTGTCCTTTGATGACATTCAAAAGTATTCTTAAATAATATAATTCACCAGAATTTGGGTGTATGTAAACAATTCTTTCGATCTGATTCTTCTATTTTCTTCGGATCCATATTTTATCTTTAGCATTTCATACCATTTTGTTGGAAATTCAGCATATGATAGCACTCTTACATCTTCACATACTTTGTTCATTTCCATCCACTTTGTGAACATGGTTTTATCTATATTCGAGCGGTTGAGCATATTTGTTAGATTTTGATTTTCATGATAGATCATAGTATGCATCATCGGAAGATATAAAATTAATCGTTCAACCATTGGTTCTTTAAAATATATATCAAACTGAAATAATTTCTATACAGTTTATATGCAGATAGATATCTATAATTCAAATATGTTTTTATTTCATCAACTTATTCATATCATTGTTCTCTAGCATTTGTTATTACATTTTTTATAATGACAGTTCTTGTTCTGTCAACATCTTTATTAATATATTTGAAAAGATATTTAAGTTTTTGACTTATTGCACCATTCAATGTTGATATGAGCTTGATATCGAATCAACGAGCTTAAATTGTAAGGAAAAACATATCTATTATCAAGCGTGATGTCATTTTTGATAATATAATAATGCCCATGATCTCCTTTTATAAACGACAAATTTATTTTCATCAATCATTGTTTCCAATCGAAATTTTTTAGAAAAATGCTTGGAACAATACCCTTTCAATATGCACAACGATTTTGAATTAGCAGATCCATATGGTCTATGCATCATAAATTTTTCAATTATTTTATATCCGATTCGATCATTATTTTTATCTGATATTTTTGCAGATATTATCGAATCTATATCTGATGCTGTTGGATATTTATTTTTCGAATCCAGTCATAGTAGGATATGAACATGCGAAAGATCTCATTTTTGAAACTCTATTTTTTATAAAATTAAAAAAAATTATATTAAAAATATTCATCAATAGATATTATTTTTTATTATAATTAAAAAAAAAGGCACCTATAACTAATTTTTGAAATATTTTTTTGATAATTTTGATATCAATTCCTCTAATTTAATTTTGAAGACTCTACTAATAATATCGGGCCTATCTTCAAGCTTTTGACTAGGAATAATGTTCAAAGCTTTTTGAATTTCAGATCATTATGCATTATAAGTGAATGTAATGAAAAAATTAGGATGTCCATGATATCTATAAATTGCCATTGTATCTTGATAATTTTGGATCATGTATCTCGGACTGTCGATAAAAGTTGATGGTAATATAATTTTTTTTTCAATTATATTTCCATCAACAACTTCTCTTTCAATTGCATCTTTAATACCTTTATAAATTTTTGATCTCAAATCTTTTTAATTTTTTCTGATATAAGCCAGTTTTTTTCTTCAATGCATGAGAAAGTATCTACTATATATTGTTGAAATAGTTTATCTCCTCTTATTAGTGTTATCCTTTCATTTATTCTTTGCTATAATCTATAAGCATAATTCTCTTATTATTACACATTATTTTATAGTCGAACGTTTATGAGGATAATTTTATATTTTATATCATTCTATAACCATTCTCACCAAATGAAAATAGAATTGAATATTATATAGATATAAAGCTAGGATGCAGATTGTTGATCCATTTTAGTCATTCCATTTGATGCTCAAAATGTTATCACGATGATGATCAACTTATCTAAGGTCACCAATAATTAAACCTGCTATTTCAAAATATGCAGGGCTGCAATATTGTGTAGTATCTCTCCTGTATTTTTTTTATCAATCTTAACTGTATCGGTGAGAAATTAGATTCTTTAAAATGATCTCTAACCATTTTAAAAGTTCGTGCAATTTCATTTTCTTGGTCAAACATATTCATCAATCCTTTGACAATTCCATGGTCAATCCACATGCACCATTATCAGAATTCAATACAGTAATTCTATTATCCTCTTCATTTTCTGTATCATATATATATATATGACTATGCAAATCTTGGTTTCTGTCTATCAATTGGTAGCAATGAACTCATTTTATGATGGTTTTGATCATTGATTCAGAAAATATAAGGGCCAGATTTGGTATTGATCTCATTATCAATCTTTGTCTCTATTGAGGTAAATGTAAACATTGAGTTATATGCCTAACATTTTCTCAAAATTTAAAAGCTCTTCTTCCTTTGATATAATCTAATAAGCTGTCCAAAGAGGTTGGTGTCTCTTTCAGTAATGTAATATATACTCTTCTTTCTTGACAGCATAGGCTAAATTTAAGAGTCGATGTGTCCACGACTTATTTACATGTTCTTTATATAGAAAAAAGCTCCATGGTATTAACATTCATGTTTAAGTTCTTCGATATTTAATACTTCGTTATGCATACCTACATAATAATGGCAATACAATCAAAAAATATTTTTAGATAAATTATAGAAGGTGAAAAATTTATTATTTAACTTACTGGAATGTCTACAGGAGTTACAATATGGGTATTTGGTCCAACATTTTATGTTTATATTTTGTTGAATATTAAAATCATATATCTATCTGTAGCCAAAAAAATTTGGTAGGTGATTGTATGACATTACTTTGCTCATTAATAGTTGAATGGGAAACAATATGTATAGTTTTTTTTTTAATAATATCTGAGAATGATCATCATAACTGATCATTTTTCTACATTTTCTCTCAATAATGATGTTTGTTCTCCTCATTCTATTTTGCCTAAATATTTGAGAGGGTTCCATTACGTCCTTTAACTAACAGAACATAAAGTATATACGAAGAAAAGAGTGAAAATAAAAATTTGAAGAATTAAATATTATAGCACTAATAAGCATTCGATATAGAAAGAATAATGTATAAAAAAAGTTTCAAATAAATAAATAAGCATCATGAATATAAATATACGATCGTCTATTTGTTTTGTACTTGAAGTAGAGCAACTCGTAAGTTATTGTACTTTTGAACCTCTACAGTAATTTGAGGAAAAAAATTTCAACAATTAATATTAAGATATATTCTATTATAAAATCATATGAAAAAAATAAAAAAGCACCAAACAAAGTAGCATTAGATAATACAAACTCAAAAATTTCAAAAAACTTTTTACCTTTAGGGCTTCTTTTTTTTTGTGGGTAAAGATTTACTTAGAAAATGTATTTTTTGAATAACTATTTTTCAGACATCATTTAAATAAAAAATAATTTATTTATATTTTTTATGCATTGAAAAATGATTTGAAAATCTGTTATCCTGT
This sequence comes from Elaeis guineensis, assembly GCF_000442705.2. Classification (NCBI taxonomy): domain Eukaryota; kingdom Viridiplantae; phylum Streptophyta; class Magnoliopsida; order Arecales; family Arecaceae; genus Elaeis; species Elaeis guineensis. The sequence continues at coordinate 24,572,077 of NC_025996.2, forward strand.
ATTATTATTTTTTGGATAAGTTGCTATGATCTATGTATATTTTTCATAATATTTTTTATTATATAAATATTTTTATATATTATATTATATTATTAATATATTATAATAATATAATATAAATATTATATTAATATCATATATTAGTATAATGTAATATATTATATAATATTATTATATATATAATATAGTATAATATATTATATTATATTAATATATATTATTATATAAAAATATATTATATTATTATTAGAGTATTATATAAATATATGTAATATAATATATTGTTATATTATTATACTAAATATATTATAATACATAACATATTAACATATTGTATCATATTATATTATATTATGCTATATTAATATATAAGAATATATTATATCATTATATTATTATAATATTTTATATAACTATAATATTTTATTATTATATATTATATCATTATAATATGTTATCATATATTATAATAGCATATATATTATTATATTGTTGTTTATAATATTATAGTATAAAATATTAATATATTATATTATTTTCTTATTATATATTATTCTAATATAATATAATTATATTATATAATATTATAACATATGATAATATATATAATATTATAAATATTAATATACAATATATTATAATTTGTTATAATATTATATACTCTATTATTATATTATTATGTAAATATATAATATAATATATTTTATTATGATATATTATTTATTTTTTGACATATTATATTATATTATTATTATTTTATAATATAAAATATGAATATGTTATATTATATTATTGGTATACATTATTATAATATAATATATATAATATAATATATATTAATATCTTATATTAATATAATATAATATATATTATATAATATTATTATATGTAAAAATATAGTATAGTATATTATATTATATTTATTATATTATATTATATTATATTATGTTATATTATTTATATTATGGTTAAGGATATATTAGGAATGAATTAAATAGGTTACTTTTTGGTTGATGAAAAAATAATTTAGCCACCCCTTATGTGGGTAAGATTTTTTCTAATTTCATGGGTAAATGCTATTCATGAAAAAGTAACTTATTCATCTTGAAAATCGTGAGAACATAGGTAAGTTGGTCAATGAAAAAGTTGACCAATTTTTTCATGATATTTATCCACAAAAAAACAGGCCCTTAATATGATTATGGAAAATTTTTTATCTTTTGTATGATTCAAAAAATTAATAGCTTTCCACAGGTCACCCATGTGCCAAGGAAGTTGTATGTAATCCATATTAATTATCTGAATATGTCCTCATATTATGGATACCATATATTCGGCTAAACTTTGTAATTAAATTACTTCATACATGCCTAAAATATTTATTTCTAAGTATTTTGCAAACAATGAACAATAAAGATCTATGTAAATAGATTTTTTTTGATTCTATTTGCTGTTGCCTTCAAATATGTCGCATTTATGACAAATATAGCATGAACGAAAAGAAAAACTCAAAAGTGTGCATAACACAAAATATTTGATAGAGAAAATGCACTTTATATCATACTCCATCCTTCATTTTACAATATCATATAAGTATATTATGATATATCGGCATCGCTTCAAAATATGTACCACTATATAACAAAATCTAGCGCCAAAATTTGAAAGATGGACTAATACACTTGACACCTAAAACAGACTTTGATAGTAAATACTAAATTGAGCTTTTCCCAGCAGATGACTCAGCATCTGGACGAAATATTTTTCTTTACTCTGCTACCTCTTCCTGTAAAACATTATAGTTTGATTCGGATTCCCTATATCTTTCTATTGCTAATTTGTAATGATGCTATAGGTTCCTATGCTACACCTGTAGGCCGTCATGAGCTCTATTGACAATCTCATACAGTTATCTATAATGTTTTTTATCTAGATAATTTATATCTTCAACTTCAAAATGAAAATGACATTTCAATACATTTATAGCAAACTCAGCAATTATTTCCTCAGATTCGATCTGCATACATGTCATTTGTCCTCATATCTAATGTATTCAAATGGCTCATCCTCTAGTTTCTGTCCATACTCAAAAGTCATATAGACATAGATCCTGAATAAATGATCATATCATAATTCTAAACTATATATATAGGAGGTATCAGGTTTAATTTCATCGTGATCTCCTCCAACATCCTTTTGGGATAAAGTTTCACTAAATCCATATCTACAATTAGAAAAAAATACGAAAATTAGCTATTTGCAAAAAAAATAGCAAAATTTTTTGGATGATTGATTTTTTTTACATCAAAAAAAAAATATACATAGTTTTTTTAACATTAGCAAAAAATAACATTTTTGTACGTGAATTCAAAAAATATTCATTAATTATAAACACTCACCAAATATTAGGATTTTTAAGATTAGTTTTAGGATCTTATATTAAAATGTATAGAAATATTTAAATTTATTATATATGGCTTGAAAAAATATCCAAAAATCAGTATAAATAAGTTTCATGATCTTATATTGAAAACTATAGAAAAATTTAAATTAATTATATATGGTCTCAACAATGAAATATCAAATAAATAAAATTAATAGTTTCAGTTATATGAATTTACAGGCCACGTCCACAACACATATATATTATATTATATTATATGTATATATATATTATGTATGCATCATCATATGTATTGCTTAAAAAATATTATCATAAATTTATGTTCAATAAAAAAAGTTTTAAATAAAAAGAATAGAAATCCTATGGCTCATATGAAAAATTAAATAATAAAAATTAAAAAAATCATTTCAATAGAGGAAGGAACAATGATAGTTCAGTTATAAAAATGAAAGGAACCAAACCATATATATATTTTTTAAAAATTAGAATAAAATAGAAAAAATATTCGTAAAAAGAATTAGTTGATTCATGCAAAAATTATAAGATCATTTGCATACAATCACCTTAAACAATTTTCCATACGGATGTCCCCATAAAATTTCTATGCATCTGCTTCATTTAAAATCTTTTCCCTATGCAATTTGTATGAGAACGTTCTCATATATTAAATTTTTTTTAATGCATTAGGAACCCATGGAAAAATCTATGGGGCCATTTCATTTTTTTTTTTTTGTTTTAAAACCCTAACCCTTCCCCACCCACCCATCACTGCCCCCCTCTCAAAACCCTCATCCACCCCTTTCTCCTACCATTGCCACCTCTCCCAACACCCTTCCGTCCGATCCATGCTTTTTCCCTCTCCTCCATCTTAGTATTCAACCTTTCCCATCCACTTGCCCCCGTCGCCCCTCTCAAAATTCTAATCCACACTAATGTCTCCCATCACTGTCGTCTTTCCTCACTCCATAGGGAGATGTTGTCGCTGCTGTCGTGAGTGGTGGTCAATAGGTCGAGAAGGACGCCGAGCTTGAGAGAATGGCAGCCAACGGTGAACAGGCCCTAGTTTCATCGAGGACCATGGGTAACCCTTCTCCTCCTATTCCTCATATCTAAAGCTTATTCAATCTTTTTGATGCATTTGTTTTTTTTCCTTTTTTTCCATCTCCTTCTCCTCTCATCCTAACCCTAATTCCATCCTAACCCGTTCCTTTCTTCTCCTCTCGACGTCTTTCTGCTCTTTTTTTTGGGTTCCCCTTAATCTGATCCACCCCTTTCTTCCTCCTCTCGCCATCTTTCTCGATCTTTTTTTTGGGGTTCCTTCTTGATCTGATCCACCCCTTCTTCCTCCTCTGATCGTCTTTCTCACTCTTTTATTTTTCTAGGTTCCCTTCCTCCATTCTAACCCTTTTTTTTTCCGACGTCCCTTTCTCCGATCCATCCCTTTTTTTTTGGCATCCCTTTCTCATCCACCCATCTCTGTAACCCCACCGTCCCCTTCTCCGATCTACTTTTCTTTTTTTGACATCTCTTTCTCCGATCCACCCCTCTCTGCAATCCCACCCACTACTACAAAATAAGGCTACGACAGTGGTTGAAAATCACTGTCGTAGTCAAAAAAATCACTGCCATCGCCTATGATAGTGGTTAGACAACCGCTGCCACTGTGGCCGTTGCTGTAGGTCTATGACAGCAGTTTTTCAGGATATTACAGTAGCTATGTCAATCATTGCCATAGAAAGATATGATAGTGGTTTTACAATCGTTACTATAGCAATCGTTGTCGTAGCTAAGCTACGGTAGTGGTTATGCCAATCGCTATTATAGATACTATGGTAGCGGTTGTCAAACCACTACTGTAACCTTTCATTGGTTAAAATGGTTAGTAAGTAACGGATGGTGGCCAGTTGGTGGGAGGGGGGCGGGCGACGGGTGAGCTCGTCGAGGTGGCGGTGGTGGAGGCGGGCGTCAGCTGGGGCGGCGATGGCGGTGGGTGGCTGTCGGTGGAAGCTACTGGTGGGCGGCGATGGTGGTGGCGATGCTCAAGCCCATATTGTTGCTAATTGACTACTTAAGTCATTATATACGGATTATTCATTCTTCCATAATCGATGTGGGACTATCACAATCAACCATAGGTTGGACTTACAGCAGCGGTTACCGATAATTGCTGCCTGAGGTCAGGCAGCGGTTATCGATAACCACTGCCATAGACTGATCTATGATAATGGTTATCGGTAATCGCTGTCGTAGGTCCAATCTATGACAGCGATTGTGATAACCGCTACCATAGGTAGAGATATGGTAGTGGTTATACCTAATCACTGTATAAGTACGATATGACAGTGGTTAGTAAATCGCTGCCATAGATCGATAGCAGCGGTTACCGCACAACCGCTGCTATAGAGGCAGAATATAATTTTTTTTATTTTTTTTGAATATGATATAATTTTAAAATTTAAAATTCATTGACCATCGAAAGCTTGTGATATAGTCTGGGAGATGTTTCTGGTAAGTCGAAACTAGTTTAATTTTCAATTTTTGGTACATTGATATTTTAATTACATATTAATACATGCTAACTTCTATCTTGTAGGAGTACTATCAATTCGAGACTTTCAAGATGAGGAGGTTGGCCGTTGGACCTTCGAGGAGGTGGCCACATGGAGGTTCTGAGATGGCCTCTACAGTCTCAGGCAGTCCGCCATCCAGCACATCAATTCTCAGTCACCATCAGACTGGACATCCTTCACAGATCACTAGATGTGGATGGACATATGGCAGGTCCTCTACGACCAATGGAGCAGCGAGGAGTACTCCGATAGGTGGCAGAGGGTCTTGCAGAATTGTGCCATCCAGCAGGATCTGATCAGGCACACGGGCAGCTCGATCGGCACATATATTGTGGCTGACAGATTGGTAAGAAATCTATACCAAAACTCTTCGCTAGAACTATAAAAATTCTTATATGCATGCTTTAATTAATTTAATTTTATTATTTATTTATTATAGATATGGTAGCTGGATCGTCCATCAGACTAGCTGTAGTTGTGGAGGCCGCACACTAGTCTAGAAGGACTGGTGACTATTTAGATTCTACGTCATGATAGATCGCGATAAAAATTTTAAATTTTATTTATTAATTAAGTTGTTATAGGATCTAATTTTTATATTAAACTAATATATTTTTAAATTGTGTAGATGCGTTATGCAGAGTACATTGCATAGAGGTATGGTGATGACTCATCTTCTCAGCCCCCTTTGGCCTTGAGGGATGGCTCAGTGCCATCGAGGGGATGAGTAGGAGCCAGATCATAGGATTTGGTCATAGCTTTAACCCTCTATTGGTTTGATATCCTTCGACATCCTCACAGGCCTCGGTATCCTGGACCTGAAGTGATGCACACATGGAGGAGACTGTGTCGAGGTTTCTGAGCCAGTGACATCAGAGCCTCCTGGATGCTATTTGCGATACGATCGTGGAGCTTCTCCGAGACCCACAGCTGTGCGATCAGCTAGACTCGTCATTCCAGCCATCATATCAGGTAATTATATTATTAAATTTTTTTTTATTTTAAATTTTTATATTTAAAAGCTTCATATATTTAGGTTTGAGTCCGAAAAAAATATTTAGGAGCTAAAAATTCAATCTAACAATCCAATTGATAGGTCAAGGGTGTCTATAGCTCCGTATGATCGATTAAAATGTGTAGGAATAATCTATTCGAGAATTGAAGGAGTGTGTCGAAAGATACACTTTCATAATGAAAGATACATCTTCGTATCAAAATTTATTAATATTATTTTATTTTTTTTATTATAGAATGCTAGGACATCTGACTCTTATCCACCAGTTATTGGAGAGGAGCGGAAGGAGGAGGCGGATGATGATGAGGATTGGATCTAATTTTTTTTTAATGTATTATATTTTTTTGACACTGATTGTAAAAAAAATATATAATTTAAATTTTTATTTAATATAATTAATTTTTATTTTTTGTTGTTATATTATCTTTAGATTTTAATTATAATAGGTATTAAAAACCATAATTCATTATGATTAATTAAAATAGATTTTAAAAAATATTTTTATTAATTTTTTTTAAAAAATAAAATTAATTATTTACGATGGTATTAACGATAAAAAATATGTCACTAATACTTATTAGCGACGATGTTAGCGATGGTATCACCATCTTTAATATTTTTTTTAAAAAAATTATTTAATTTAAAAATTTTAAAAAAATTAGAACATCATTAGCGATGATATTTTTTATCGCTAATAATTATTAGCGATAGTATTAGCTATGAAAATATCATCGCTAATATTTTTTAAATTTTTTAAAAATTTAATTTAAAAATTTAAAAATAATTAACGACAGAGTTATTACATAGCAACATCGTCGCTAATAGTCGTATTAGCGATGGCGGTATTTGCCATCGCTAATAAGGGTATTTAGCGCAAGGTTTTTTCAGATTGATTGTTATGATGGAATTAGTGAAGCTACGTTATTAGCAATGGTAGCTGGATTATTAGCGACGATAAATAGCCGTTGCTAATAGTTTGGATTCTTGTAGTGTGACCTCCCTTAGAAAGTCGGCACGGGCATGGTATTTTGGACTCCAACTAGGGTCCATTCATTCATTTGATCAGCTCGGTAGATTGTTCGTTACTCACTTTAGCAACTGCTGACCTCAACCAAGAAACTCTGATAGTCTTCTCTCTCCAACAAGAAGAGGCCAACTCACTATGTGAATACATTGCATGCTTCAATGCCATCATGCTCGAGGTGTGAAACTTCAACGAGTTAGTGGCGATGTCAGTGCTCAAGCGAGGATTGCAGAATGAACGTCTTGTCTTCTTCCCTAACAAGAGTTTTTGAGGGACTATGCTGACCTGCTAGTCCAAGCTGGAGATACGGCAGAGGGAAGAAACCCGGGAGCTCCGCAGGCAGGTGGAAAGAAAGAAGATCTCTGACAAGAAGAAAGACTGAAAAAATCCTCTAGTGGTCCAAGTCGAAAGAAAATCTTTCCGACCATAAAAGAGCTACCAATCGAACAGTCCATCCCGGTGGTTCAATAGCTACACTCCTCTGTCTGTTTTTGATCTTAGATTTTGATGGAGATCGAGGGTCAAAGGTATTTATGACAACTTGAGCCGATGAAGTCTCCTTTGGATAGGAGAAGCAAGAGGAAGGACCACTGCTTCCATCGTGATTATGGCCACGACATCGAGGAATGCCTCCAGCCCAAGGACAAGATTGATGTGCTTTTTGATCTTAGATTTTGATGGAGATCGAGGGTTAAAGATATTTATGACAACTTGAGCCGATGAAGTCTCCTTTGGATAGGAGAAGCAAGAGGAAGTACCACTGCTTCCATCGTGATTATGGCCACGACATCGAAAATGCCTCCAGCCCAAGGACAAGATTGATGCCTTGATCTGAAGAGGCTACCACGGCAAATATATTCGAGAGTGATGAAATCAAACATCCGATGAGGAAAAAACGACAACCGATCAACTATCGACATTATCAACACCATCTCCACCCCAGCTGACGGCGTGGGGGGTAGGAGACTAAATTAAAGAGGAAAAGGAGATGGTGTTTGGGGCATCATTTTCCTCTCTGATTTTAGAAGAAAGTTAATGGCAGCATCGTCGCATTGTGACGATAGCCAACCATAATGTAAATATAATTTTAGTTTATAATAAAAATTTAACTATATTTTATTTCATAATGCTCTTTGAACGGTGAAATTTTCAATCGACTCAAAGGAGGTGGAGATAAAGCCGAAGCAGAGTCAAACAAGGCTCGGTCCCATGATAGCACCTTCGAGGTAACCGTAAAAAGCTCATAAGGCTCGCGATGATCGAACCGAAGAAATCAGATCCTTTGCTGGACCCCATGCATGGACAAAGCCTCGAACCTCCCGTGGCTCAAGGACTAAAGGTGGCTTGACATTGAAGAAAGGGTGAAAAGCTTGCCAAGGCTTCCCAAAATTTGGAGGTCCCATCGATTTGGAGATCGAGGACATCCAAGCCAAGGTCTTACCTTGCTGATAGCTTGGTCCTCCTTGCTTATGGTCGGTTCGAAGCGGAGGCCACGATAATGAAGTTATAGGGGCTAACCTTTAGAGACCCCATAGGGCCTACTGAAGTTAGCTAGGCCTCCTATAGCCGACATGACCCACTAAAGTTAGCGATGGTCCACTACAGCAGACATGGCTGTCTATTCCAACCTGGCCTATTGTAGCTAGCCACGATCAGCCAACCTGGTCCATTGAAGTCAGCCATGATCCACTGCAGCTAATATGGTCCACTATAATCAACATGACCATTGAAGCTAGCCACAGTCCACTGCAGTCGACATGGTCCACTGAAGCCAGCCACAACTCATTGTAGCTAACATGGCTTGCTATAGCCAACCTAGCCCATTATACCTAGCCACGATCTATGAAGCCAGCCAGGTCCACTATAGCTGACCTGACCCTCTAAAGCTAGCCACAGTCCATTGCAACCAACATAGCTCACTGAAGCTTGCCACAACCCACTGCAGTTGATATGGCCGCTGTAGCTAACCTAGCCCATTATAGCCAGCCACGATCCACTGTATCTGATACAATTCACTATAGCGACATGGCCCACCGTAGCCAGTCATGACCCATTGTAGCCAACATGGTCAATTAAAGTCAATCTGGTCCACTGAAGCCATCGTGGCCTAATTAGCTGACGTGGCTCATTGAAGCCACATAGTCCATTGAAGCCAACAAGGGTTAATCAAGGACCCCACATTGCTAGTAGAAGTAGGTGATGGCAATAGGAGAAGGGTTAACTCATCCAAAGACCCATCCGAAGAAAGAATAAGAAAAAGCACCGGAAGACACATCAAAGAAAATTTTAATAAAAGGAGCATTTCATTCAAAAGGTTCGTGTACATTTCAAAAAAACTTATTATAAATTATTTTTAGCAAGCGAGGCTTGTTACAATAAAGAAAAACAAGTCGAGCACTACCTAACACGATCCTTGATAGAGAGCATAGAACTCCCCATTTTTCGATGAGTACCGACCTTCGCAAAAAGATATCGAGGATGGAATGGCTATTTTCTCTATAGAAACCTATCCATCTCCTGGATATTCCTTCAAGAAGGGCCTGAAGGCTACACTAGGGAGATAAGAGACAAATCTTCTAAAAGGTCCAAGACTTTCTATGGAAGATAATGTATTAGAAGCCCCCAAATGGCCACCATCACGACTTTGTGGCCGAAGCGATAGGACTTTCCAACAACTCCCATGCCAAAGTGGGATGCTTGTTGAAGTGTTCCCTAGAAGCAGCCTGCGAGTGATCAAGGGAAAAAGGAGATCTCCTAAGATGAAGAAGAGCACTGACGACCCTTCGACAATGGACAAGGCACACCATTATGACATTATGGAAGATGATGAGGTAATACCAATCCGAAGCGACAAAATCCCTACTTATAGAGGGGGCAGGTTCAGGTGAATTCAAGCACCCCACTAATTGCATGATAAATGTCGGCATCCGAAAGGCTTCAGAGATTGCACTTCTTAGAAAGTAGGTACAGACATTAAATTCGAGCCCCATTAGGTCTCTAGATTGTATAGTTCTCTGTCGTGCAACCTCTGAGACATACTATCTTCTTTGATTTGTAGAAGACGTTACAACACCAATCAACATCTAGTGGCTGGCGTGCAAACAAGCTTGTAATTTTCAAAAGTTCGTTCACCACATATTGGCAAAGCGAGCGCTTCGAATAAGGTCAAGGGAAATCTCATTCGAGTATGGAAACTGGCCTTATGATCCATCTAAACCATTCAGCCTTTGACCAAGGTAAAGAGCCAACCAACACAAAATACTGCAAAAAGCAAAAGGCTTCGTATGAAAAGTAAATATAATCAAAAGTTTGTTTATAGAATGATGTCAAAAAGAAGGCACTGAAAATGAGTATAAAATGGGAGGAAGAACTAGTCTTCATCCGAAAAAAATACCCCGACCTCCTCGTCATTGTTTTCGGGACAGAGGCATCTTAGGTCCAGCTTACCCCCAACACAAGCATGCCTTACCATCCTCGAAATTCTAGATGAATCAACCGAAAATTCTCGATGAGCTCATCCTCAAAATCTATTGAAGTTTTGTATGCCTTAATGCACCTGAACCTGACATCAGTGGTAACCTTAACTCTAGTCTTGGCAAACCCCCCTCTGCCCTTGGGCAAAGAAGGGTCCACCCGAGCCTTGCCGATTCTCCAGGGGAGGTGGGGCCCAGCTAGATAGAAATGGAGCTTGAAGCGACTTGATGCAATTGATGCAGCCACCTACCATGGCCTAACTACAATTGACTTGTCCCTAGTCCCCACCAAGGACTGCAATGGGTCGGGGACAAAAAGCTCCGATCGGGTACTCCTTGCCCTTTTGGGCGAGGATTTTTTTTGAGAAGCTCATCTTCTTCTTCACTACTGACTAATGGATGACAGTGATGGTTGCATAGTTACAAGACGAGAAAAGGATAATCTACATCTAAAGACTACAGTGACAAAATGATGATTGACGGTTGGATGGCAAGAAACCCATCGGATGGATGGTCTATTTATATAGACCATCGATGGTGCGGATTCGATCATCAGATCGCCAAATCTTGCCACTTGGCCAGCCTTTAAGTGATGGATCTTGTGGCTCTTCATCCCACCCTCATCCGATTGAGCTATATGAGACAACTCGCAAAGCATACCTCGAAACTTGCCACATGATAGATCTAGGTGGTCCAGAGGTAATCTCTAGATTTCTTCTATCGAAAGCAGTCATCCTGTGACCCTCGAGGTCCTTGCCTAAGAAAGATAAACGAGTCATGAAAAATGCATCATTAATCTCTAGAATTTTTTTTCCAAGAGCAATAATGCAAACACATGCAAGAAATTGAATCGGTGGTTCAACTATCAAGACAACTACTTTTTTTACTCAAAGCCGAAGGTCACTTCGAACTTAAAAGTGGGAGGTAAATATTACGAAAGAGATCCATCGATCGAGATCAATTGTTCATTGAGGTGCACCTAAGATGACATGGTGAGGTCACATCAGGTATGGATTTAAGACCACCAATTCGGTCAGCCGCATATGTGAAGTTTGTACCTGACATCTACGACTAATAACCTTGATTCAGAGAAAATGGGAGAGATTTTTTTCTTAATAAAGGGTTAGAATATGGTCTAACGGCTTGCAGAGCAAGACATAACAAATCTATAGATTTTGGCGATTGGTGTACGAGCTCAACCTCCATACAAAAGAGGTACGAAGAGGACCCTCAGGTAAGCAACAAAAGAACCAAAGAATGCAAGCATAAGCAACTTGAGAGAAGGGGAACCCAAAAGGGAGGAAGAAGGAGAACTCTCTCTGCTCTTCCAGCTCTCACTCTCTTTTCTCTTTATCGTTCCTAAAGCTCCAACTAACTCAGGCATCGAAGGGTCCTCGCCGTAACACCCCCAATGAATGTGGACTTCTTTTGCAGGTACTTTTTAACATCGTGGATCTTGAGCGGCATCCAACTTCAGCCATATCAGCATCTCTTCGAAGTATTTGGCAATGTAATATTGTTATAGAAGTGACAGCCATAAAGTCTTTTATGCTTCTTTGTCATGAAAGAGGAAGTAATTTCTAGCAATAATGTTTGGTGTGGCTATCAGTAGTTCCCCCTTAAGTAACTCTCTCTTGCCCAAATATAACATTTTAGATGGTTAATTTCAATAGTAAATTATTTAAATATATTTCTATCAAAAAAACTATTTAAATATATCCTCTTACATGAGTGACATGTGTCTGATATAATTCCTTCAGGTACCATATATGAATAGTTAATCAAAAATAATTATATAGTTATATAACCTATAGGGCACAAACTACATATAAGTTGTACATAGCCCATAACTCAAATATGCTAGAAGATGAGCAGAAGAATTTATATATTAGGAGATATTTTGTTCTCATAAAAAGAACTCATGGTAAATCAAAACATAATGTAAAAATTTGGCTTGGATCAGATCTAAATCCATCCCAATCTTAACTTAATCCACATCTATGGTCAAATCGATCACATAGAACTTGTTGCGGTCTGTCTCCGATGGGATAGTCGGCTGAAGTTGAATAGCTATGCTTGACTATCATGTGGCAGAAAGCCAATGAGGGGAGTTCGTCTAGCGGAGAGAGGGCACAGCAGAGACAGTCAAAGACGAGTGAGAACTAGATATGTGAGTTGACGATGATCTCCACCGACACCAGAGCGATCGAGGTCTGCTGGAATGCTGGGAAATCGGGGCGTGGACTTGTAAAGCAATTCCCGCCGGAGGTGGCTTCGGTGAGGATCCTTTGATACTCAAGTCAGGGATGAACTCAACACAAGGTAAAGCAAAGTCTTAGGGTAGAGTTAGTATTGCATACTTGAAGGGATCCTCATTTATCTCTATTTATAGAGGGATTATGGTCATAAAGAGAGAGTAAGCCCACTCTGGGCTTCTTGTCCATACCAAGTAGTATAGGCGGCCCTGCTGGCTCTGACGGGGGCATCCATTCATTCGGTGCGCAGGTGACAGCGGCGGCCCCCTTATCACACATGGGGCATAATTAATGAGCTTGTAGGCATAATTAATGAGTTTATGGCTTTTTATCATGGCGTGCAGCTGCGATATAAGATATGGCTCTTGGATGATGGGACTTAATGTGACGATGGGATAGTGTGGTGGCCACGCTTGATATTCAGTCGCTCGGCTGACACCCACACCTATGGATTTGGCAGCAGGCCGAATGAGTCCGAATGAGTGGTGCTATCCAGTCATCCATCAAGTTAGTTGGTAGGACACTGAATATGTAGTCGGTCACATGCCGAATGCCATCATCTAACTTGGGGGCCATGCGTAGGTGTGTGTTGAATCGACTTGGTAAACCGTCATTTAGTTAATCCATTGGTCGATCATGCTTTAGTCTATCATGTCTCATGGTATTAATCGATGGAAGGTCGGTCAGGACAGGATCTGTTAGTCGGAGTCGGATTGAGTCACAGTAGCCAGATCGACGAAGTGCAGCTAGTCGATCAGAAGGCAAAAAATAGGATAGTTGGCTAATGATGAGGACTACCCCCATACTTATCCCCCCAACTCTCGAGCCTGTTTTGTAACTTTAATTGGGCAAAGGAGTTTAACCATAGTATGGGACTGAGTCATTTTTCTCGTTGGACCCAAGTTGCTTTTTCCGTCAGCTTGTCATTTCATGATGTTTCGAAGGATGCGTTCGGCCGTTTTGTCGCTTCATGGGATGAACTGTCATCCTATCGCTTTGCAAAATATGCGACGGTGCTGTCACATCACTGGTCGTGCGACAATAAATATCACGATGCTTGAGGTAATTCTCTGTAATGATGGAGAGGATCGAATGGCAGAGCATAATAGGTTGACATACCTGAGTCTTTTATATGTCGATCATCGGTTGGTCCGTCTTGCGATCATGTGGATTCGACTGACTTGGTGCGATTTGAGTGACGGTGCGTCGAAAGGCCAAAAATCAATCGACTGAGATCGCGGCCACATGTCAGAATGTCTGGGCAAGGCATGATGCTCGATGTCGATCTTAACTGTCGAGGGGTCTATAAATAAGAGTTGGCCCCATCTTGGCTTCCCTTCCGGTTAGTGTGCCTCCTCCTGCCCCAACCCTTGAACCTTTTGATAAGCAGCATATTTTTATATTTATTGTAGGTATTTTTGATAATTTTTGATACTAACATTTTTAAAAAATTAATTTCATGAATAAGTTTGATTTTTTATAAAAATAAATAATTTTAAAAAAAAAATTAGAGCATATTTATAGAAAAAGATGTTGATCTAATTGAGTAATTTAAGCTCAAAATAATAAAAAATTTTAAAAAATTTAATACATATTTTTTTTAAATTTTTTAGATAAAAATCTGAGTAAAATCGAGTGAAAATATCCTTAAAAATAATTTTTATTACTTTCGGTGCACGGTGGACCGATCACTCGATCCACAGAAGCAAGGATGCGATCCACAGAACAATTTTGCGATCTACAGGCACGGTTCACAGATGAGACAGAAGAAATTTGCACGATCCAACGGTTCAAATTCAAACTGAACCAGATCCGACGATCCACATTCATTGTCGGTTAAAAGAAAGAGATTTGAGCATGATCCGACGGTCGAAAATCCATCCGATGGCAATCTCGATTTTGAATAGGAGATAAAGGGCGCTGATCGATGGCCCAGATCTTATCCAAAGCACGATCGGATGGCTGTGGTGGAATCCGACCCTGATAAGGAGATTAACGTTGATTTTTGGAGCGATCTGGGCAGTTCAAAGGCAATCCGATGGTCAGAAATTAATGTAACGTTATAATACGTTTTCTAAAATTTTAGGACTCCTTTTGCTATCAAAAAAAAGATAAAAAATTTATCTATAAATAGAGGTTGGGAATAAGTCTTAAGAGCAGAAAAAATCAGTAGAAAGTTAAAAAAATTTTAAAAAAAATTAGATAGTTTTAGAGATCCAAGGGGAAGAAGAAGAGAAGTCAGTTTACTCTACGGATATGAAGGAAGAAGGAGAAGTTATCAACTATCTTCTCGATGAGGCTGGACTGATCACTTTTAAATCTTTATTACAGTTTTATTTTTATTTTATTTTATTATTTTTTATTTTTTATATTTAATTTTAATTTAATTAATAAAATTTATTTTCTTGCACTTTAAATTTTGTCTTTTATTTTTTACAAATAAATGTAGGATCTAGTTAGTAGATCTTAGTACAATTATTTTTATGTCTTTAAATTTTTATTATTTATTTTTATTACAAGTAGATTTAGATCTAAATAGTAGATCTTAGTATCAATTTATTTTTTGCATTTTTAATTTTTATTTTCTAACTCAAATTATTTTTTTTAAATTTTATTTTTCTTGTTATAAAATTAAAATTTCAAATCAAAATCCTGCCTTCTCTATGGATTCGATCCGACTCATTATTTTTACATATTTTTAATTTTTATTAAAATAAAATTAGATTGATAATCACAGTGTCTAACGACAACATCGCGATCGTATTAATTTTTGACGCCGTTGTCGGAAAAAGCAACAATTTTAATATTTGATTTTTTGATTTTCTTATCAATATAGCTTACTAATTTTTTAATTTTTTTATTTTTTATAATTTAAAAAAAAAAATAAAAAGCTTCAAATTTTGTTGGTGAGATCAATCCTAACCCTAATCTGAATTATTTTTTAATATTAATTATTATTATTTTTAAATTAATCTAAAATTTACCACATAAACTTAATAAAAATCATATGATAAGAGTAGAAACTTAATTTTTAAAAGCATTCATCATCTTAGATTTACGTTTGGTGATCACTGGAGACAAGATAAGTTTTCAAGTTTCATTAGTTTCATGCATCTAATTTAGTTGTATAGAATTTCTTGTTTGAAATTGATTGTGCATATTCATCTCAAATCAATTTAAGGGCAACACCTATAATAGATAATGTGGAATTTCATCACCCTTTCATGCCCAAAAACAACCAACCAGTATCCCGCATGAACCAAACCTAACTAAAATCAAGGAGACATTGGCCCTTAGGATCAATTGAGTTCAGTTTGAGTATTGTGGTGAAGTCAAGTGCCAAGTAAGTTTGGACTCACCCTGAACTGGTATCTAAGGCAAGAGGTTACAAAGGCTAAGCTTAAATAGACTCATAGTTATTTAATTGATTCCGTTAGCTTATCTGGCCAATCTAATTGGTGTCTAAGGCAAGCAACGGAGGGACCCTCACGATCCCACCTTTTACCTGGCTAGTTGAAGAAGTGAGAATAAATCCAATCTACATTTAGGCTAGCCACTCTATATCAAACTGTTAGGTCTAAGAAATCCATAGGTGTCTAGGTTTAATTGTTTGCTAACTTGATTCAATTAACACTTAACCACAATAATTCTTCTCATATTTCATCTTTAGGTCTAGGACTTGCTTAAGGATCTCATTTTTAGAACTTTTCTCTTTCTTTCTTTCTCTTCTTTTTCTCATTCTTTTTTTTTAAAAAAAAATCTGAACCACACACATTAAGGTTTGCACTGGTATATGCACGGTATAATTTATTCTGATCTAGTTGAACCTAATTCTAAAATTGAATGGTTGATCCATGTTATACCTGATAATCAAATGACTAAAAAATCTAAGAACCATTTAGGCAGATGAAAGAATATTTTATTATTCTATCTATAATTCATCGATATTTTCATCATTCTATGGGATCAAACATTAGACTTTAGTCCTAAGGTCATTTGAACCTGATAGCCCAAAAATTAGATACAGTCAACTTTCTTATAGATAAATGCTAGCCTAGGTCCACAATCTCCTGTGCAATACACACAACTTTTAATTATCAAGAGATTTATTCTATCTGTGCTAGCTAGCCCATCATGTGAGTGAATGTCCACGGCTGCACATTTTCACCTTTCATCCAAAATAAGTTCAAGCTGCTCAAGGTTACTCCAATTTGTCGATGATCCATTCTTAAATGCATATAACCAAGATTGGAGGAGCCACCTTAATTTTTCTTAGAACCCCAATAGACTTAGGCTCAGACCTAAATTTTTCTGTGCAGAACTTTCAGAATAGGCCCCAATACCAAAATTATCCTATAATAGAGGTTAGTTTAGTCAGCCTATCCAGCCATCCTATTACAATAGCCATCATACCACCTCCTCAACAGATAATTAGCCGACGATAGGTTTAGCCAACTTCAACAAATGATTATGATCCAACAGCAATCTCTCGCCAAGCTATAAGCACAAATAATCAATTAGCTAAGTCTACCATGAGAGGAGAACTAGGTAATTATCGAGCCAATCAATATCGAATTTCAAAAATAATCCAACCACCCACCAACCACCTGGATCTAGTCATCAATCCAAGATCCGACCTAAGAATCTTCAATTTGAAAATAATAAAGTAATCTCCGAGCTTAAAAGTGATAGGATTCTTAAGGACCCATATCAAGTCTAGGTGAGAGAGGCTAGTACTGATGCTAGCCAAAATGAAATTTAGAAGAAGAGGTTAGTACTGAGACTAATCCAATAGAAGAACCTAAGCTCAGAATTGATACTGATCTAAGTGAAGAAGGGTGCGGATGAGTTATTCAAAATAATAAACTTAAGAGTCCATTTTCTTCAGCCTTAGAAACTGGTTCTTCTTCTTTAGAATCACTTCTTTCAGAACAAAAATTATCCTTGGTCACACTTGAGAATACATATTTAGAATTAAATGGCACCCTTCCAGTATCCATTATTTTAAACTCAACTCCTAACCCAAAAACTCAATTCATGAGCTTTTTAAAAGAACAAATAGAAGAAATTCTCGACAAACAAGGATCTGTGAATGGGTTTATGAATTATCTTTCTAAAACTAAGAATGGAGATGTGAAATACTTTTCAAAGATTGATAATAAAATATTAAAATTTATTGGAGGCCATCTTCATAAGATTGGCAATCCAAAATTATTGAAATTTGTTAATCCAATATTTGATATGGGGTAGGTGAGAGAATTGGTATGGTCGGCTGAAGACGGTAAACTTAGCACTTTCTGGAAGGCAACCCAGCTTTAGCTTTAGCTTTTACTTTCTTTTGCATTTTGTTTAGGTTAATCGAGTCTTATTAGTATCTTTTGTAGAGATTGAAGATAATATTGGTCAAGTTGGGGGGAGAACTAATTTTGAAAAGAATTCAAATTACGTGGCATCTCTTCTTTTTCTTTTTTTTTGCATGCATCTTTCATTTTTTCTACTCATTGAGGACAATGTCGATTAAGTTGGGGGGAGAATAAAAATTTTTAAGTCCTCAAGTAAGTTAGTATTTAGCATTTAAGCATCTGATTACACTTAAGAATCGAGTTAAATCAAGTATTTTTTTAAAAAAATTGATGTACGGACTAGAGAGTTTGTGAGATATTAAGGGATCAAGTATTAAGAAAATCCAATAAAGAGTTAAATTTAGAAATTAAACAATTTTTTTTGAGTATTTTTAGATTTTTCTTTAGTATCAAAGAAGAGTTAACTTCTTATGGGTTTGTGTAGGGTAACTATACGTTTCTTCGTATAAAAAAAAGAGAGAAAAATTTTCAAGTACTTCATGCTGAGTAATCGGGCCTCTTTGTCCAAGCAAGCATTGAGTTTCACATCAAAAAGTATGAAGGACAAAGAAGCTTTGTTGTAAAGTTAGTTTTAACTTGTAGCCTGTTTGATTCGAGTAAGTAGGTCCAAGGGATATTCTATACCTAGTGCCCTAAAGTCGTCTGGTTTGGGAGTCATTGACTGAAAACTCACTACATGGGTCAAATAGAAACTTAAAGGGTTAAGACACTCAATAGCGATATAATATAAAAAAAAAAATCGAATCAATAAATGAAGGACAGAAGTAACAATAGACTTGTCCATATGAAGATTAATGATTTGAAAATAAAGGTAGGAATAATTTGAAAAAATTCAAAAAAAATTTAGTATTCTTATTTAACTCTCATATTGATTAATATTAATACTTCAATGACATATCTCACTCAAACTCTACTGAATATCAGTGGTCTTTTAAAAATTATTTGATGAAATTTAAAATTTTAAGTTAAACGGTACTTAATTTAAATTTTTCTTTACTCGAGGACGAGCAAAGTTCAAGTTGGGGGGTGTGATAAATGGCATATTTTTATATTTATTGTAGATATTTTTGGTAATTTTTGATGCTAATATCTTCTAAAAAATTAATTTCATAAATAAATTAGATTTTTTTTAAAAATAAATAATTTAAAAAAAATAAAATTAGGACATATTTATAGAAAAAAGATGTTGATCTAATTATGCAATTTAAGCATCAAAATAATAAAAAATTTTAAAAAATTAATACATATATTTTTTAAATATTTTAGACAAATATCGAAGTAAAAATCGAGTGAAAATATTCTTAAAAATAATTTTTATTATCTTCGATGTATGGTGATCAGTCCTCGATCCACAGAGGCAAGGGCACGGTCCACAGAACAGTTTCGTGGTCCACAGGCGCGGCTCACAGGTGAGGCAGAAGAAATTTGCACAATCAAGGTCCAAATTCAAACTGAACCAGATCGACAGTCCACATTCATGCTGGTTAAAAGAAGGAGATTTGAGCATGATCCGACGATCGAAAATCCATCCGATGGTTGATCCGATGCTAGCATTCATCCGACTTTGAATAGGAGATAAAGGGCACTGATCGATGGTCCAAATCTAATCTGAAGCATGATCAGATGGCTGTTGTGGAATTCGATCCTGATATGGAGATAATGTTGATTTTTGGAGCGATCTGGGTAGTCCAAAGGCAATCTGACGGTCAAAAATTAATGTAACAATTATAATAATTTTTTAAAATTTTAGGACTCTTTTGCTATAAAAAAAGTAAAAAATTTATCTATAAATAGGAGGTCCGGGAATAAGTCTTGAGAGCAAAAAAATCAATAAAAAGTTAAAAAAATTAAAAAAAAGATAATTTTAGGAATCCAAGGAGAAGAAGGGAAGCCGATTCACTCTACGGAGTACGAAAGAAGAAGAAAGGTCATCAACAATCTTCCTGATGAGACTGGACTGATCAACTTCAGATCTTATTACAGTTTTATTTTTATTTTATTTTATTTTTAAATTTTTTAAATTTTAATTTTAATTAATATAAAATTTATTTTTTTATATTTTAAATTTTATTTTTATTTTTTATAAATAGATGTTTGGATTAGTTAGTAGATTTAGTATCAATTTATTTTTTTCTCTTTAAATTTTTATTATTTATTTTTATTGCAAGTAGATGCTAGGATTTAAATAGTGAATCTTAGTATCCGATTCATTTTTCATACTTTTATTTTTATTTTCTGACTCAAATTATTTTTTTTTAATTTTATTTTTTTGTTATAAAATCAAAGATTTCAAATCAAAATTTTTTTCTCTGTGGATTTGATCCGACTCACTATTTTTACATATTTTTAATTTTTATTAAAATAAAATTAGATTGATAATCACGATATCCTAACGAAATATCACGATCGTATACCTTTACCTCCCAAAAGTTTTAAGGTTCAGAGCGGTCTTCATTGCAGTCAGTCATCTCCTTCGCAGTCGATTCTCTTCTTCGTCGCCTTATCCTTGAGGTCATATCTCCTTCCGTCTCTTTTCTTTCTTTGAGTTCTTGTCTTTGACTTTTTTTCTATATTTTCTCCAAGTAGAGAGTCTGAGGATGAGAACGTGGCGGGAGCAATAGTTCTCGGATCCCATTATTTGAGGGAGATTGAAGAGATTCTTCAGGATGAACCTTTGGATGTTTCTTCTCGATAGGGTCGTTCTGATCCGAGGAGTCAGATGATTAGCCGGCTCTCAAGAACCTTCCTGGACATCTCGTTGAGAGGCTCGAGTTGTCGAAGGCAGCCATCTACCGACTAAGGGATAACTATCATATCCTTGATCGGTATCGACTGATGGAGCCCGAGAAGAATGTTGGATCATCTGTCCTCGGATGGTTACATTGTTGTTTGTGAGGAGTTCCTTCACTTGGAGCTCCGATATCCTCTTCATCCCTTCTTTGCCAATGTTCTTGACCTGTTCGATTTAGTCCCCGCTAGTTTACTCCTAATTCTTTTAAGATTTTGTCTTCATTTGTTGTCCTTTGCTTTCTTCTTCGATTTGATTCTCGGATTTCTCTCTTTCGGACTCTCTTTATGTTGAAGTAACATCCTAAAAAATGAAGATGGTAGTTCTTCTATCCTCGACCTAAATGTCAGTTTAGTATCGGGCTTCTTCTTCCATCCACGAATGGAAGAACAAATTCTTTTATATAGCGCCGACCACCCTTGGGGCTTCGATTGGCATTGGATCACTCCTAACCTATCCTCAAACAAGAATGATGTGGTTCTGGCTGAACATCGAGAGCAGTACACTGTTCGACGTCTTGGTCCCTGCGCAGTGGAAGCTTCTAGAGGAACAGTCATTGTACAATGCTGGGATAAGCTCGACCAATCACCTAGGTTCTTTTCTTGTAGATCACTATGGCTTTCCTTTCTTTCCTTTTTTGCTCCATGGACTAACTAGTCTCTGTTGTCATCTTACAGGCATGAGGGTTACGTCAGAGTCCCTCTGGCAGGCCGTCAAGAGAAAGAAGAAGACGGTGTTCGGGCCTGACAGTCCCTTTCGGCCACTGAAGAAGTCGAGAGAAGGGTTTCCTTTTGGGATGCCAAGGAGCACGTAGCGGACATTGCTACCCCAACCATCGTCAGAGTGATCTTTACCACCACCTTTCATCACTGATGTCACGATCCCCACCGTTGTTGTCGTGGATGATGACGTCGTTGTCGTCGATCCCCCAGCTAGGTCGGTAGAAGCGATCCAGGCCATGTCGGCCAAGACAGGGACGAGTGGTGATCGGGGCTTAGCCAAAAAAGTGTCGACAAGGGAAGGCCCTTGCCGATGAGGGGAAGGCCCCTGCCTTCACTGTCGACTATGGTTTGAACTCTCCTTTTGGAGAGGCCACCATCACCTTGGGGTTGTGCATTAAGACGACTGATCAAGCGCTCTAGGATCGCTGGCTTATCGAGGAGCTAGTGAAGATGGTGATGCTGCCCACGGATTGAAAAGTCAAGAAGGCCCGCTAGTTGTGGAGTCGTTGCTATTGGTAAGTCTCCGTCCACCTTCCTCCGGTATATTCCCAGAATAGTGCTAGGCCGACTAAATGGCTTAATTGATTTTTTTTTGCAGATGATGCACGACATGACAGTTTTGTATGAGGTGTTGAGCTGTGTGAATTAAAGACAAGGCCCAGACTGCACATGCTCGGGCCGAAGTCGCTGACGAGCTTTTCCACATTGCTAAGGAGCGGGAGAGGAAGAGTCGAGAGAAATTTTTTTTGCTGGAGATCGAGTTGGCATCCTCAGAGGCCCAGCGGGAGAAAGACAAGGTGGAGTTCGAAAAGCTGAGGGCTAACTCCCAGAAAGAGGGAGGATTTTGAGAAGCTAAAGGCCGATTATCAAAAGAAAAAGGAGTCGGTAGAGAGCACCCTCGATAGAGAAAAGGGCAGACAACAGGAGGCCGAGAAGGCTGTCAAGGAGCTAAAGTAGAGTTTGTCAGCAGCAGAGACTCAGGCCCAGGAGATAGCTTCTCGGACACTTGCTTAGTTTCACAAGTCTAAGGAGTATGATGAGGAACTCACCGATGCCTCTGTGGATGCATATCAGCTCAGGTTTGACGATTGTAAGAAGGCCACGGCCGACTGCAGTCCAAGCTGGACCTGAGCAAAATTCGGGCCGACAAAGAGTCAGAAGCGATGAAGAGACAGATGTGAAAAAGATCATCCTTCGGCCCCTTGGGCTCTCTGCTTTTGCCCTTGTATTTCCTTCGTTCAACTTTGTAATGAATGCCTTTTGTAATGAACTCTTTTTTGGTAATGAAGTGATTTTCCTCGCATATCCAACTTGTTTTTGTGTTTGCTTGCATGCCTTCTTTTTTTACTATTTCAGTTGCCTTCCTGTAAAAATGACTAGGTAATATAGTCGGAAGATTAAAGCAATCAAGGGTGGCAAGCCAAGCAAACCATAATCGAACGAACAGACTTAAGAAAATTTCTAAGTCTCATAGTCGGTCTTGTAGATTGTCTTAGGTGGATTCGAGTTATAGCTGTAGATCATTCATCATAGACTGTTCTGTTGGATTGGAACTTAGTTGATTTTGGATCGATTAATCCTTGGTCAATCGGTGGCAAGCTGAATAACCACTCTATTTTATTTTGAACCGATTGGTTCTTGGTCAATAGGTAGCAAGCCGACTAACCATAATTTTTTTACCTAGGTCTTACGTGCGAACTGTAGCTTAAACTCCTACGGCGTGGTAAGCACGCTTGTGTTTGCTGGACCTTTTTGGACTGAGTACTAGTCGAATAACATTTCCTTATGTACTAGCCGATGAGGTGTAATACTGAGTACTCGGACTATTTCGCACAGAATTGCAGAAAAGAGGACCTTTTATTGACAAGATATTTTTATTGATAATATATCCGTAGATTCTCGATGTTTCAAGTTCGAAGAATTTTCATGCCGTCTAAGTTTTCGGATTTGTAGGCCCTTGATTGAAGAACCACCATGATTTTGTAGGGGCCTTCCCAATTTGGAGATAGCTTCCTTTGCTTGGTTGGTTTGGAGACTTCGGCTCTCCTGAGGATTAGATCTCCTACTCTAAAAATCTTGGATTTTACTCAAAAATTATAGTACCGAGCTATCCTCTACTGATAGAAGGTCATCTTTAGTTGTGCCCTTCTCTAGATTTCTTCAAGTAAATCTAGATCAGCTCATTGCTTGTCCGAATTGGTTGATTCATCATAATGCTCCCTTCGAGTCAAAGGCATGCCAATTTCATCCGGAATCATGGCTTCCATCCAGAATGCCAACTTGAAGAAAATTTCTCCGGTCGGGATCTGAAGAGTTGTTCGATAGGACCACAGGACACTATAGAGTTCATCGGCCCAACACCCCTTGGCTTGATCAAGTCTTATCTTTAGGCCTTGCAGGATCATTCTGTTGGTCACCTTTGTTTCTCTGTGGGACTGCGGGTATCCGATTGAAGTGAATTTATGGACAATATGATATTTCTTACAGAACTCTTCAAACTTGACATTGTTGAATTGTCGGATGTTGTCGATGATGATTACTCAGAGTAGATCAAATCGACAGATAATAAATTTTCATAAAAAGTTGGTAGTCTTCTGTTTCGTTATTTATGCCAATGATTTTGCCTCCACCCACTAGGTAAAGTAATCAATAGCGATGATGATGAATTTTCTCTATCCACTGGTAGGCAAGAACGGATCGAGTATGTCTACTTCTCATTGATCAAATGGTCAAGCTGTCGAAATGGTTGTGAGATGACTTGATGGGAGCCTCTGAATTTGGCAAACCTTTGATATTGGTCGCACTTCTGCACTAAGTTGGCAACATCCTTCTGCATGGTTGGCCAATAACATCCTTGCCGGAGGATCTTGTAAGATAATGACTTGCCCCCCAAGAGGTTGCCGCAAATGCCTTCGTGCACCTTCCGAAGAGCATAGTCGAATTTGGAAGGTCAGAGACACCTGAGCAGGGGAAAGACGCATACCTTCTGTAGAGTTGGTCATCGATAATTACATATCGGATCGTCGGTCTCTTTATTCGGTGTGCCCAAGCAGGATCAGACAGTAGGGTTTCGTTAGTTAAGTAGTCAATGAACGGATCGATCCAGCTTGGTTCGTGGTCGATTTGGACTTGATGAACTTCCTCATCAGAGCTGACTCTCAGACTCTCGAGATGCTTGATGAAGATTTTTTTTGCTCACAGCAATCAGAAGTAGCGAGATGAGATAAGGAGTCGGCTTGAGTATTCTCCAAGTGAGGGATGTGAAAAATCTTGAAATAATCGAAATGAGGTTGTAGAGACTTGAGCTTTTGCAAATACTTGGATAAAATAGGGTCTCGGGCTGCATATTCGCCTCGAGATTGTCCGACGATAAGTTGCGAGTTGGGGAATACCCTTAAGCACTTCACACTTAGGTCTTTAGCAATCTTTAGTCTGACTATCAAAGCTTAATATTCCATTTGATTATTTGAAGCTTTGAAATCGAATCGAAGAGCATACTCGATTGCTATCCCATTGATATTGGTCAGGATCAGGCTCGTACCATATCCTTCGATGTTTGAAGCTCTATCTACATGTAGAATCTACACAAGTTTTGAGGCCTCTTCTAGGGATTGATCTTTGACAAATCTTTGACTTGGGTGTCATCGATTGGAGTACACTCAATGATGAAGTCGGCTAAAATCTAATCTTTCATCGAAGATCATGGAATATAAAAAAGGTTGAACTCAGTGAGTTCAACCGTCCACTTGGCCATTCTCCTCGAGGTATCTGATCATTGAAGTAGAGTCCTCAGGGGAGGTTGGTCAGGATTTTTACGAAATGGGCCTGGAAGTAAGGTCGTAGTCATCGAAAAGTCATTATAATTGCGAGGACAATCTTTTCGATTTGAGAATATCTTATTTTGGCATCACGCAGAACTCGACTTATGTAGTAAATGGATCTATGTACTTTATCTTTTTCTTGGACCAACACCAAGCTGACAGCTTCAGGATTTGTCGCTACGTACATAAGCAATTCGTCATCGGTGCTAGGCTTCATCAGAAGTGGAGGAGAGCTGAGGTACTGCTTCAAGTTGTTGAAAGCTTTTTGGCACTCCTCCATCCAGGTGAAGTCTTTCATTTGTCTGAGGGCTTTGAAGAAGGGAAGGCATTGTTCTGTGGATTTGGAGATGAATCGACTTAAAGATGCAACACGTCCTGCCAACTTTCGAATGTCCCATCAAAAAGTTGAAAATTTATGTCGAGAACCGTCTTGATCTTCTCGAGATTGGCTTCGATGTCTAGCTTCGTCATCATAAAGCCGAGAAACTTCTCCAACGTGACGTAGAAGGCACACTTAGTCGGGTTCAATTTTATTTGATGTCTCCTCAGGATGTTGAAAGCTTCAACCAAGTCATTGATATGGAAGGTAACCTCAGTACTCTTTACGAGCATATCATTGATGTAGACCTCTATGTTGCATCCAATCTGATCCTTAAAGATTTTGTTGACCAGCTTCTGATATGTAGCTGCGGTGTTTTTGAGGTCGAAAGGCATGACTTTGTAATAGTACTAGCCTTTATCTGATTGAAGCCAGGGAAGGCATCCATGAAGCTAAGTAATTGGTGGCCTGACATAGCATCAACTAGTTGATTGATCCGTAGAAGTGGAAAGCTGTCCTTGGGATAGGTTTGTTCAAATCGGTGTAGTCGATGCAGATCCATCATTTATCATTTATTTTCTTAACCATCACAATGTTCACGAGCCAATCCGGATAGATTGCTTCACGAATGAAGTTGGTTGCCAGCAGTTTGTCAAGCTCTTCATCGATGGCCTTGTGTCGCTCGAGAGCGAAATTTCTTTTCTTTTGTCTTACCGACTTATATTCGAGATCGATATTCAGTCGGTGGATAATTACTTCTGGAGGAATGCCTGGTATGTCCGAGGTGGATCAGGCGAAGACATCGACATTCTTCCTCAAAAAGTCGACAAGCTTCTCCCATAGTTTGCTGTTTAATGAAGATCTGACCTAAATGGTTTTAGTCGGGTGTTCGCTGTTGAGGAGCACTGAGATGAGTTGCTCTACAGATTCTTCATGGCTCTCTTCTTCTCTCTGATCCAGTCCGTCGTGATGATGAGAGCTTTAGTTGGCTTCTTTCCCTTGATTATGGTTAAGTAACATTATCGGGCCAGCTGTTGATCTCTCCTCATTTCATCAGTATCTTTTTTCATTGAAAACATGCGAGTAAATGGTATGTCGATACAATCGCTCGGAGCGTGTTAGTCTGGGTTGTCCCAAGATGACATTATAGGGAAGGGACTCGGACTACAAGGAAGATGAGGTGCATGATTGATTGCCGAGGTGGTTGTCCGACAGTGATGGGGAGTTTAATTTCTCCTTCTACCTTAATCGAGTCTCCGATGAAGCTGACTAGAGAAACATTGATTGATTTCAGTCGATCAGTAGAAAGTCATATTCGAAAAAATAATCGTAGGAAATCACATCAGCGAAACTTTCATTATCGACAAGACATCGTCTTACATCATAGTTAGCTATTGTCATTGATACAATAATAGTATTGTTGTGGGGAGTCTGGACTCCTCGTAGATCTTCTTTAGAGAAAACGATGTCGTCGCTTGCTCATCGTCGCTTGGGAGTTCTCCGAGTCATCTGCACCCTGGAGTTTCGATCTTGTCAAAATCATGTTGATCACCCCTGTCATGGGTTGAGCGTGGGTCCTCTTCGGGATGCGGCTGAGGTGCCGGATCGGAGGGCAGCCACACAGTTGCTCCCGCACATACTTTTCGAGATATCTGTTGTGCAGGATTTGTACTACGCATTCAGCAGGAAGAAATAATAGAAGAACACAATCAAATACGTAGATCATCCAAAAGGCTCGCCTCCACAGGCATGCAAGCTTCACTATGAAAAAAAATTATAAGAGAAGATCACACATTCAACCTTTGTATACCAATCTCTCTCTAACAAGAAGCTTTCCTCATAAAAGTTCTCTTCAGGAGTCCCCTGAACTCCTTAAATGACGCTGTCTAACAGTCTGCTCGAAGTCCTGCTTTTGCTCTCCGTCGGTGCTCCTCAGACTACTGTTACCAAACCTTGCTCTCAGTTTATTGCACACTCCGATTCAGGGTTTTCTATCGATCATGCTACCACCAACGAGCCATTATTTCACCCACAGGCCTTTTAAGACCTCAAACCGACTGTAGATTAGATTTCTGCACGAATTTAGACTTCTGCAGCATCCAAACGAGCCATAGAACCTTCAGATCAAGCCCGGCCATCATCTCGTCCGTCCGATCGTGCAAACACCTTAAGAAATACATGTGACACGGCTCCGATCCATGGTGGACCATGAGAAATGTGAGGGAAATGGGCTGTCAGTCACCGCACCTCCCATGGACTATCGGTTCATGGTGGACTACATCACACAGTCACGGCCACCTACATGCGTGGGCCATGCCCGTGCTGGGCCAGGGCCGCATGCTGGGCCGTGCCGTGTGGGGGCGCCTGGGCCACATGCCCGTTGCCAGCCCATGCACTGGGCCTGGGCTTGGCTTTTGTGCCTACAGGCTTGCACCGATCTGTAGGGCTGGCCTACAGTATCCGTCTACCTCCTGATCTTCTTTCGCATGCAATTTTTCGTCTGGACTTTGTTTGGACTGTTCTTGGACTCGTTGGACTCCGTTCGTTTCCTAAACTTGTTTTGGACTTATTATGGACTGAATCTCAAGATATTTTTTCAACAATCTCCATCTCGACTCGATATTTGGTCTCCTCCTAACTTTAAGAACTTTTGGATCTTTTGCTCTATGCCCTGGGCAAACGCTAGCTGATCATGGATAGGCAAACATGAAAATTGAGTCAGGATGCTCGATCCTATCTCTACCATATGCTATGCTCTGTCTGACCTGAGACCTACTCGATATAGCCTTCTGTGGCAATAAAAACTTCACCTTATGATATTGCCATTATCCTTCGAGTCTCACATCTCATGCTCGATCCACCTCTACTTGGAGCTCCACTTGACTCCGAAGTCCTCTTAGTTCCAGAAGCTCCATCTCGCACTAGGCTCTCCGTCAGGTAGTAATGTCCAATCGTCCTCTACTTTTCCTCCAATATCATCCTATCGTTATGCAAAATCTTCAGATTTCTCCTTCAGCTCTCCACTTGTAGTCGATTGAATTCAGTCTGCTCGGTGAGATAAAATTCTGTCTGAAATCGATATATATCGGATCTTCTTCAATCTCTTCATTGCACCATCATGTGCCTCTAGCTGACCATCCCGATGTCTCTGATCGCATAGCTCGATCCATCCAGTAAATGAACAATACCCTTACTGCTCTCTACAGAGTTAAACAGCTTCTCTCTGCAAATACATGATAGGTACATGCAAAATTAAAATCTACTATTATGAAGAAGTAGATACCTCATTAGATATCATCAGAATATCATCTCTGACTTGCTACTGGCCTTGCTGCAATAGCCCTAACTCATCGCATCGGTAACATCTGATCTTTGCTCAAATCCCTCATCCTGAATTTGGATCGCCCACGTTGCGATTTTCTACCACTTCGTCTGCTGTTACCTGCTCTTCAAAAATCGCTAAAGCTGAACTGCTGCCGCTGAGCTCGAAGCTAGGTTCTCTCTCTTGAAAATCTCATTTTGAAAAATCACCGCGATAACCTCATCCATCTTGATGGTATTTTTTTCATTAGAAGTGCAGTCATAAGGACTCATACGAAGGAGGAAGCGATGTTAGCAAGACCAACGCCAGGTCTTCTCCTCAACTTTCTCACCAATATGAGAGGTCGGTGAGGATCTTCTGAAAGTAGTTGAGATGCTCTGCATGCTCTGTCCCTCATCATCCATAGTTGGTAGAACTACCTTCAGAGGAAGAGAGTTTTGGTGAGGGATTAGCCATATACAACTCCTCGAGCTTTGACCACATCACTATCAGAGAAATCTCATCAAGTATATGAATCACCACATCATCTATAGGTACAAACAGATCGTACTCACCGTCTGTATCTGGAGCTATCTCCAATCTGCATCTCCATGATAGTCGATTTCTCATTGATAAGAGAGCATCAATCAATCTTTGCTGGATAAGTATGTCCTTCGTCTTTGCTTGCCATAAGTAGCAATTGCTCTTTCCATCAAACCTGTTGATCTCCACCTTGATTGAGCCTATTTTCTTCATCTTCAATCTTGATCTCCACCATCAAAATCTGCCCTTAGTACAACCAGATTTTGATACACTTGTTGTGCAGGATCGATAGCATGCATTATAGTAGGAGAAAGAAGAAATAAAATAAGAACAATCAAATACATGAATCAGCTAAAAAGCTCGTCTTCACGTGCATGCAAGCTTAACTATGAGAAAAAAAAATTATAAGAGAGATCACATCCTCAATCCTCATACACCAATCTCTCTTTCTCAACAAGAAGCTCTTTCTTACAAAAGTTCTTTCTAGAAGACCTTCTAAACTCCTTAAATAACCACTATCTGACAGTCAGCTCGAAGCCCTGTTTCTACTCTCTAAGGTGCTCCTTTGATTGCTACTCCCAAATCCTGCTCTCGATTTTGCTGGCACTCTGATTCATGGTTTTTTGTCGATCACGCTACCACCTACGAGCCACTGTTTCCCCACAGGCCTTTTAAAGACCTCAAACTTACTGCTGATCGGATTCCTACATGAATCCAGACTCCTTGCAGCATCCAAACGAGCCACAGAACCCTTAGATCAAGCTTGGCCATCATCTCATCTGTTCGATTGTGCAAACACCTCAAGAAATGCGCGTGACACGGCTCCAGTCCACAGTGGACCACGAGAAATATGAGGGAAATGGGCTGTTGGTCCACTGCACCTCCCATGGACCATCGATCCATGGTGGACTGCATCACACGTCACGGGCCACCCACGTGCTATAGGCCATGCCCGCACTGGGCTGGGGTTGCACACCCACTGTCAGCCTGTGCGCCTGTGGTCTCGCACTGTTTGTGTACCGTACCCATCTACCATCGGTGTGTCGTACTCGTTTGTGATCTGTGTGTCGTACCCATTTGTCCTTCTGGCCTTCTTTATGCTAGTTTCTCCATTTGGACTCCGTTTGGACTGTTCTTAGCTTCGTTGGATTTCGTTTGTCATCCTCGACCTCATTTTGAACTTATTATGGATTGAATCTCGAGATATTTTTCTCAACAATATCTTCACTGTATGAGGGCCTCTATCTTGTTCTTCAGCTTGATGCACTGCTCGGTGCCGTGATTGTGGTCGCAGTGGAATCGACAATAGCGCTTCCTATTATAAAATGCAGGCTTGGATTTCATAGGCTAGGGTCGTCGAAGGTAGCTCTCCCTCTCTATTTTCATAAGAATCTGCACACAAAGAGTGGTTAATGGGATGTAGGAGTCGTACCTGTTGTCGGAGTTTTTAGGCTTCAGGTTCGATTGAGAAGGCTAGGCCTCTTTCTCAGCTTGGACTCGGCTGGGTCCTGTAGGGATTCCTTCCTTCTTCACTTCTTCTTCTAACCTTTGCCTTCAGACTGGCATCGATCAGTCGCACCTTCTTTGGTGTGGATATACCTCTACGCACTCGAGGAGTTCGACATTAATCTGGGAAAGTATTTTTTAAGGAATAAGTGAATCTGGAGCTGTGCAGTCCCCATTTCATGACGGCGATCGCCATCAGCTTGTTGAGGTCTTTGACTTTCAAAGTGGCAGTGTTGAAGCATGCCATAAAATTCTGTAGAGACTCTCCATCCTACTGCCTAATGGAGAAAAGACTATCGGAGGTCTGCGGTATCCTTTGGTTGGTGTCGAAGTGTGCCATGAAGAGCTACTCAAACTGCTCAAATGAGTAAATGCTCCTAGGCCGGAGCTTGGAGTACCACGTTCAGGCAGTCTTCCGAAGGGTGACCAGAAAGGCGATATAGAGGAAGACGTCGGACGCCCCTTGATAAGTGGTATATTTTTATATTTATTATAAATATTTTTGATAATTTATGATGCTAATATCTTCTAAAAAATTTAATTTATAAATTAATTGAATTCTCTTACAAAAATATATAATTTTAGAAAAATATGAAATTAGAGCATATTTATAAAAAATAGATATCAATTTAATTGAGCAAGTTAAGCACTAAAATAATGAAGAATTATTAAAAAATTAATACATATTTTTTTTTAATTTTTCAGGCACAAATCAGAGTGAAAATTAAGTCAAAATATCTTAAAAAATAAATTTTATTATCTTCGGTGCATGGTGGACGGGCCGCTCGGTCTACAAATTCGATGGCGCAGTCCACCAGAATAGTTCGTGGCATTTGGTGCGGTTTACGATGGGTGAAAGTGTTTTCACATGAACGGACGGTAGAGAATGCTCCAGATATGTGATCGGACGGTTGAGGTTACGTTGATCCACATATATAGCGATGGTGGCCCATTATAAATGCACGATCTAATGGCCAGAAATCCATCTGGAGTCTGATCCAATGGTTGACGCTGTTTTCGATTGTGAATGGGAGATAAAAGGCGTTGATCAATGGCCCAGATTCCATTCGATGTGCGATCGGATGGCTATTATTATTCCCGACTGAGAGAAGGATTTAAACACTATTTTTTGATCTGATCTGGATGGTCCAAGTGAAATCTAACGGTCAGAATTAATTCATACATATATTATATGATTTCTAAAGATTTTAGGACTCCTTTTGCTATTAGAAAAAGGTAAAAAATTCACCTATAAATTGGAGGTCCGAAAATAAGAGTGGAGAGAAAAAAAATCAATAAAAATATAAAAAAATTAAAAAAATTAGATAAGTTTAGAGACTCAAGGAGAAAAAGAAGAAAAGTTGGATTGTTCTATGGAGTATGAAAGAGGAAGGAGAGGTCGTCAACCATCTTTCCGACGAGACTGTGTTGATCAACTTCAGATCTTTATTATAATTTTATTTTATTTTATTTTATTTTTAATTTTTTATAATTAAATTTTAAATTTTAATTAATGTAAAATTTATTTTCTTGCACTTTAAATTTTTATCTTTTATTTTTATCACAAGTAGATGATAGGATCTAGTTAGTAGATCTTAGTACCAATTTATTTATATATTTTAAATTTTTATTATTTATTTTTATTATAAGTAGAAGCTAGAATCTAAATAGTAGATCTTAGTATCAAATTTATTTTTATATTTTTAATATTTATTTTTTGATTTAAATTACTTTTTAAAAATTTTATTTTTTATAAAATCAAAGATTTTGAATCAAAATATTGCCTTCTCTGTGGATTCGATCCGACTCGCTACTTTTTATGTATTTTTTATTTTTATTAAAGTCAAAATTAATTTGATAAGCACGGTGTCCTAACGACAACATCGTGATCCTATCAATTTTTGCAAGAGTAAAAACTTAATTGTTTAGAAGCATTCATCATCTTAGATTTACTTTTGGTGATCATTGAAAATAAGATAAGTTTTTAAGTTTGATTAGTTTCATGCATCTAATTTAGTTGCATAGAACTCTTGTTTGAAATTGATTGTGCATATTCATCTCAAATCAACTTAAAGACAACACTTATAACAAGATAAGATGGAGATTTCATCACTCTTCTTAGTCCAAAAATAACCAACCAGCATTCCATATTAACCCAAGCCTAATTAAAATTTAGTAGACGTTGGCTCTTAGGATCAATTGAGTTCAGTTTGAGTATTGTGGTGAAGTCAAGTGCAAAGTAAGTTTGGACTCATCCTTGAAACTGGTGTCTAAGGCAAGAGGTTATAAAAGCTCAGCCTAAGTAGACTCATAGTTATTTAATTGATTCTGTTAGCTTATCTGGCTAATTTAATTGGTGTCTAAGGCAAGCAACGGAAGGAACCCCACGACCCCACCTCTTACCTGGCTAGTTAAAGGAAGTAAGAACAGATCCAACTTGCATATAGGCTAAGCCACTTTATATTGAACCGTTAGGTCTAAGAAACCCATAGGTGTCTAGGTTTAATTATTTACTAACTTGATTGTAATTAATACTTAACCACAACTAATTCTTCTCATCTTTCGTCTTTAGGTCTAGAGCTTTCTTAAGGTTCTTGCCTTTAGAATCTCTCTCATCTCTCTTTCTCTTTCTTTTCTTTCTTTCTCCTCTTCTTAAAAAAAAATGAACCACACATATTAGAATTTGCACTGGTACATATACGGTAGAATTTTTTTCTAACCTAGTTGAACTCAATTCTGAAATTGAACGGCTGATTCATGTTAAACCTGATAATCAAATGGCTGAAAATCCTGAAAACACCTAGGTAGATGAAGAAATATTTTATTCCTTCCACCTATAATTCCATCATTCTATGAGATTAAACATTCAGACTCTAGTCATAAGGTCGATTTGAACGTGATAGCCCAAAAATTAGATAAAGTCGACCTTCTTATAGATAAATTCTTAGCTCTAGTCAACAATCTCTTACGCAATACACACCACCTTCCAATCATCAGGAGAATTATTTTATCTGTGTAGCCCGACCCATCATGTGAGTGAATATCCCATGCTGCACAGTTTTCACTTTTCATTCAAGAGCAAGTTCAAGCTGCTCAAGTTACTCCAATCCTGTCAATGACCCATTCTTAAATACATATAATAAAATTGGAGGAACCATCCTAATTTTTCTTGAAGACCCCAACAGACTCAGGCTCAAATCTAAATTTCTCCTATGCAAAATCTTCAAAATAGGCTCCAATATCAAAACTATGTCTATAATAGAGGTCAGCTTAATCACCTACCCAGCCATCTTATTATAATCAACTTTCATACCCACCTCCTCAACAGACTAATCTAGCCAATGATAGATTCAACCAACTTCAACAATGATTATGATCCAACAGCAATCTCTCACCAGCTAGAAGCACAAATAGATCATTAGCTGAGTCTTCTGTGAGAAGAGAACTAGGTCAATTATCGAGCCAACCAATATCGAATTTCAAAAATGACCCACCATCCACCAACCACCTGGATCTAGTCATCAATCCAATGTCTCACCTAAAAATTCTCAATTTAAAAATGACAATGTAATCTCTGAGTTTAAAAGTGATAGAATTTTAAGAATCCATATCAAGATCAGGTGAGTAAGGCTAGTACTGATACTAGCCAAAATGTGAATTTAAAAGAAGAGGTTAGTACTGAGACTAATCTCATAGAAGAATTGATACTGATACTGATGCTGATTTCAATTTGAATGAGAAAGACAAAAAAAAGAAGAGAATGAATGAGTTATCCGAAATATATAAACCAAGAGTCTATTTTTTTAAGTTCTAGAAGCCAGTTCTTCTACTCTAGAATCATCACCTCCTCCAGAATTGAAAGCATCCTTGATCACATCTGAGTACATATGTTTAAAATCAAGTGACACTCTTCCAGCACCCATTGCTTCAAACTCAACTCCTAACCCAAAAACTCAATTCATGAGTATTTTAGAAGAACAAATAGAAAAATTCTTAACAAATAAAGATTTGTGAATGGGTTTGTAAATTATCTTCCTAAAATTAAGAACAAGGATGTGAACTATTTTTTGAAGATTGGCAACAAAATATTAAAATTTATTGTAGGCCATCTTTCTGAGATTGGCAATCTAAAATCATTGAAATTTATCAATCCAATATTCGACACAGAGTAGGTGAAAGAATCAGCATGGTCTGACTGAAGATGATAAACTTAGCGCTTTCTGCGAAACAACCCAGCTTTTGCTTTTTTAATATCTTTTGCACTTGTTTAGGTTAACCGAGTCTTGCTGAATGTCTTTTGTAGGGATTTGAAGATAATATTAGTTAAGTTGGAGGGAGAATCAATTTTGAAAAACTTCTGGATCATGTGACATCTTTTCTTTTTCTTCCTCTTTGTATACATCCTTTATTTTTCTTACTCCATTGAGAACAATATCGATTAAATTGGGAGAAGAATAATAATTTTTTTTTTAAAGTCCTCAAGTAAGTTAGTATTTAACTTTCTTTTTTCTTTCTCTTTGTATACACCCTTTATTTTTCTTACTTCATTGAGAACAATGTCGATTAAGTTAGGGGGAGAATAATAATTTTTTTTTAAAGTCCTCAAATAAGTTAGTATTTAACATTTAAGCACCTAATTACACTTAAGCATCGAATTAAATCAAGTATTTTAAAAAAAATAATATACAGATTAGAGAGTTTGTGAGATATCGAGGAATCAAGTATTAAGAAAATCTAATAAAAAGTTAAGTTTAGAACTTAAACAGTTTTTTTGAGTATTTTAAATTTTTCTACCAGCATCAAAGAAAAGTTTACTTTCTATGGACTTGTGTAGGATAACTATATATTTCTTCATATATATATATAAAAAATAAAAAAATTTTAAATACTTCATGCTGAGTAATCGGGCCTCTTTCTAAGCAAGCATTGAGTTTCGGTCAAAAGGTATGAAGGATAAAGAAATTTTGTTATAAAGCTAGTTTTAACTCATAGCCTGTTTGATTCGAGCAAGTAAGTCCAAGGATATTCTATACCTAATGTCCTAAAGCATCTGGTTGGGAAGTCATTGGCTGAAAACTCACTACATGGGTCAAACAGAAAGCTTAAGGGGTTAAGACATTCAATAGCAGTACAACGTTAAAAAAAAAGTCTAAACATTGATCTCTTACTGAGTAACTGGGCCCCTTCACCTAAGTAAGCGTTGTGGTTTACATCAAAAAATGGATAATGTGAAGATATTTTTTTTTGTATAATAAATGAAGGATAGAAGTAACAATATACTTGTCCATATGAAGGTCAATGATTTGAAGATAAAGTAAGAGTAATTTAGAGAAAGTTAAAAAAGATTTAGTATTCTTAGCTTAACTCCCACATTGATTAGTATTAATACCCCAATGATATATCTCACTTACGCTCTACTGAACATCAGTAGTATTTTTAAAATTACTTGATAAAATTCGAAACTCTAAGTTAAACAGTACTTAATTCTAAATCTTTTTTTACTTGAAGATGAGTAAAGTTCAAGTTGGGGGTGTGATCAGTATATCAAATATACCATAAAAAGTATTAAAATCTTTGATATTTAATTTTTATTATTTTGAATTTGATATTTTATATATTTTTTAAATATAATTAATTATGAAGATTTAATCATAAATCAATAAGCAAACGGTTCTTCAACATGTGTAGATGAAGTTCATTTCAAATTCAGATTGTCAGACGTATGATATACAATAATTCATTGACATCTGATAGAGATTTTATGAATAAAAAAATAAAAGAGAGAGAGAGAGAGAGAAGAAGTGGATCAAGCTGTTTGGGGGAACCTATGGCTCTTAAGAGAGAGAGAGAGAGGAGAGGGAGGGGGGTTGTAACGAGGAGGGACCCACGGGCTTTTTATGTTTGAATTTTTGGAGGCTGAGAGGAGAAGCCTGGGTGCGTGGGATTTGGCGTGTGAGATTTGAATAGGCCTGGGTCCTCACAACAAGCAGGTAGACGTAGGTTTTCATGCATGGTGCGGTTTAAACGAGAAAGGACTGAGACTTGTGGTGCGCCCACGGAAATAACGCGGAACAGATGCTTAATACGCGACGAGCAAGAAGCTGTAAGTTTTTAAATCCTAAAAAAATAAGAAATTCGTGAGAGAGAAAGAGATTGAACATAGTTAAGACTTTGGAGGCCTCTAATGTCTATAAAAAAAAGATCCAGACATATAAGAGAAAGCATCAAAGAGTGAAAAAGGCATAGAGAGGGGACAGTAAACATAGTTTTAGATTGCGGAGAAGGCTTCTAAGAAAGAGGTGCTTAGAAATGAGTTTTATTTCATGCTATCTTTACGTCTACACCATCTCGAAGATCAGATCCAAAGAGAAGAAGAAAAGAAATTGGTTCGCTCTACGGAGTATGAAAGAAGAAAGAGAGGACGTCAATCATTTTTCGATGAGACTGTGTTGATCAATTTCAGATCTTTGTTACAGTTTTATTTTATTTTATTATTTTTTTAAATTTTTTATAATTAAATTTTAAATTTTAATTAATACAAAATTTATTTTCTTACACTTTAAATTCTTGTCTTTTATTTTTATCGCAAATAGATGCTAGGATCTAGTTAGTAGATCTTAGTGTCAATTTATTTTATATACTTTAAATTTTTATTATTTATTTTTATTGCAAGTAGAAGCTAGGATCTAAATAGTAGATTTTAGTACTGAATTTATTTTTTATATTTTTAATTTTTATTTTTCGACTTAAATTACTTTTTAAAAAATTTATTTTATTTTATAAAATCGAAGATTTCAAATTAAAATCTTATCTTCTCTGTAGATTCGATCCGACTCGATACTTTCTACGTATTTTTAATTTTTATTGAAGTCGAAATTAATTTGATAAGCACGGTTCCTAACGACAACATCGTGATCATATCATCCCCTGGAGGAGCATGAGAGCTTTGTAGCTCTTGAGGTGATCGAGCGGTCGGTGGAGCCATTGTATGGCTCTATCTACGTATCTACGGTATCTTGAATCGAATTGAAATCGGTTTATCGAGGATTCATTGAGAGAAAGGCAGATGAGAGCTGATGCCAACCTTGCCAGTGGAATCCTGATTGTTCATCTGGAGCTGATCCAGATGACGATCGAGCTCTTTTAGCTTTCGATTGTACTCATCCAACCATCGTTGAGACTCATCAAGATGCTTGGAGTATCTAGGATAGAACCTTCCCCAGAAGAAAAAGAACTGGACAGTAACTGAGGTCTCTTCCCCTTATGTGGAGCTCGTCGAGGGGAAGAAGACCGACGGTCGCTGGGGTCAGCATGTGGAGCATGCCAGAAATCTGGACGTGGCGACCGTCGAATAGGTTGGGGACTTGTCTGATGGGAATGTCGAGTCGAGTGGTAGGTCGGAGAATGGGACTGGCAACTATGCCGAGAGGGCACGTCCTGCGGTGCCGACTCCTTCGATCGTAGCTACTGAGTCTGCTGGAGTCCATAGACAGCCTCGATCAATGTCTTAACTTGCTGCATCAGGGCAGCAAATTGCAAGTGGTCTACTATCACCACCGACCATGAAACGCTGGGCTCTCCAATGGTCATCAAAGGCGCACCACACTGTGATGAACGTTGATCCGAGCTGGCGGAGGTGTTTTGCACTCTTATCTTGACCATCGCTATTCGCAGAGGTGTATCTCCCTCCCTTACCTGACGCACC
Organism: Elaeis guineensis; assembly: GCF_000442705.2. Classification (NCBI taxonomy): domain Eukaryota; kingdom Viridiplantae; phylum Streptophyta; class Magnoliopsida; order Arecales; family Arecaceae; genus Elaeis; species Elaeis guineensis. The sequence continues at coordinate 24,610,886 of NC_025996.2, forward strand.
AAGTTGTTGTGGCCTATCTCTGATGGGGTAGTCGGCCTGAAGCCGAAGAGCTGTGCCTGACTACCATGTGGTAGAAAATCGATGAGGGGAGTTCGTGTTGATCCTAAGGATTGATTTTGATGAATAACAAAATGTTTGAGTATATATTTGAACTAATAAGCTTCTTAAGATTATGTTTCAAAAAAAATTATAGAGTATCAAAAGAAAAAGCTCAATAATGCATTTGAGAATAAAAAAAAGGAATCTAAAGCTTTTGAAGGGCATTGCACATCTCAAACAAAGCTGGAGGAAGATATTTGAAGGTTGGAATTGAAGAGGAATTCAAAATGAAAAACATCACAAAAAAATTCAGTGGAGGGCACATCAAGTCGACTCAAGATGGTTTCGAGTCAACTCAACTGAAATGGCACGCAAAAGTATTTTGGTACATTCTCAAATCGACTCAAGTCTGATGTGAGTCAACTCAAAGACGAGCTGAGGAGTCAAGTCGACTCAAGTTGCTTAAGTCAAAGCACAAGTGCCAACAGAAATTTGATTTTTGGACAAAAGACTCACAGGTCATTGAGTCGACTTAAGACTCAAGTGAGTCCACTCAAGCTCAATCTGAGTCGACTCAAGTTCCAACAGCTAATTCTGCAGAAAATTAAAATGGTCCAGAAATACTTCCAACGACTATTTTCGGATTCCAACTGCTAGAAATGACTTTTGAGGATCCAAACAGTGGTTTAAAGACTCCAACAATTTTTGAAATGACAAGATAAGAGAATCAAAGAAAGAAAGCAAAAATCTAAAGTAAAAGTCTAAAAAGTATTAAAAAGAGAGCATTCACTTTTCTATCACTTGAAACATCAAATCAAGAGATTTTTTCTAGCAAGAAGACAAGCTCATCTATTCAAAAGATTTCACAAAAGAAGAGTCAAGTACTTTATCGACTTTATTACTCATTAAAGGAGCTTTTTGTTTTCATTTGTTCTTCTACTTTTGTTCTTATTGTAACTAGCTTTAATAGGTTTTGAAGCTAGGGAATAGGTCCATCCAAGCCTAAGAATTGGAGTGTAGTCAAGGGTTGGCTTGTTTGTTGATTGTGGTTGATGATCCGGTATAAAATCAAGTAGATTTTAGATAGTGAGCCTAGAAAACTATCCTATTATAATCTTTGAAAGATTATGGTAAATTTTCAAGTGGATCTTGGAGAGTGGACGTAGGTGCAAGGGGCACCGAACCACTATACATCGGTTGTGTTTGTGATTATATTCTTCTCTCTTATTTTTCTTACACTTATATTTCTGTATATCCTATTTCTACACTCATCATTATTTCACTAGTTTTTCAAAATAGCATATTACTTGCTTAAATTTTGAAAAACTCAATTCACCCCCCCTCTTGGGTTATTCTACTAGGCAACAAGTGGTATCAGAGTTGATACTCACTTGCATTTGATTTAACAATCAAGAGTTAATATCAAATGACAACCCAAATAAGTACATCTCTTATTAAAGGATAATCGACGAACCGTCCATCTTTGTTCAATAGAACAAACTACACATATTGGAAAGCACCATGCATATTTATATTCAAGTACTTGACTATCAACTTTGGAGAGTTATAGTCAAAGGTCCACACACACCCATAATAAAAGTAGATGGTAATAATATTTTCAAGCCGAAGAGGATTGGGATGAGCATAATATGAAATTAATTGAATTGAATGCAAAAGCTATGAATATTCTATATTGTGCATTAGATGCTAACGAATTCAATAGAATTTTTACTTGCATTTCTACTAAGGAGATTTGAGATAGGTTGGAGGTTATCCATGAGGGTACCAATCAAGTCAAAGAGTCAAAGATTAATATGCTTGTTCATAGATATGAATTGTTTAAAATGAAATCAAATGAATCTATTACTAATATGTTTACTACATTCACTGATATTATTAATGGTTTGAAAAGCTTAGGAAAATCTTATTCTAATAGTAAGCTTGTTCATAAAATTCTTAGGCCACTTTTGAAAGCTTGGGAAGCGAAGGTCACCATGATTCAAGAAACCAAGGATCTGAACAAGCTACTATTAGAAGAACTCCTTGGGTCTTTAATAACTCATGAGTTAACCATGAGGCAAAATGTGGAGGAGGAAACCAAAAAGAAGAAGACGATAGCTCTCAAGATTATAACCTCCAAGGATGATGATAGTGAAGAATCCAATAAAGAAGAAGAGAAGAAGATGACTTGGCACTAACGGTAAAGAAGTTCAAAAGATTTATGAAAAGAAAGAAGCAAAATTTTAAGAGAAATCATTTAAAGGAGAATTAAGCAAGGATAGAGAGAAGGAGAAAGACAAAAACTTCTCATATGCTTTGAATGCAAGAAGTCCGATCACTTCAAAATAGAATGTCCTCTTCTAAAAAATCAAGCAAGAAGGTCAAGAAGAAGGCAATGATGGCACAGTGGAGCGATAGTGGGGACTCTAGCTTCGATGAAAAAGCACAAGAAATTGCCAACTTTTGCTTGATGGCTCATCAAGAGGAGGAGTGTCTTGCAGTCTGGGAAAAGAAAAGGCTTTGGTATCTTAATAGTGGCTGTTCAAGGTACATGATGGGTGACAAATCTCAATTTGTCCCATTTGAACCTAAAGATGGAGGAGTGGTTACATTTGAAGATAATAGAAAAGGGCATATCATTGATGTTGGTAACATTCATATCACTCCTTCCACTCTTATTCAAAATATTTTATTAGTTGATGGATTGAAAATAACTTACTTAATATTAGCTAATTTTGTGATAAAAGATTTGAAGTAACTTTTAAGTCTCTAATATGCATAGTATGTAGTCCCAATGATAATGGCTTCATGTTCATTGGATATAGACATGACAAGTCTATATGGTGTCTGGATGATCTACACATGAAGAATGATCAATGTCTTGTAGCAATGGAAGCTAAGGTTAGTGAGACTAGTTGGTTGTGACATCATAGATTAGATCATGCTAGCATGCATTTACTTTCAAAACTCATTAAGAAAAATCTTGTCAAAGGCCTACCAAAATTAAATTTTGAAAAGGATCGGATTTGTGATGCTTGTCAATTAGAAAAACAAACTAAGAATTCTTTTAAATCTAAAAGCATGATTTCAATATCTAGACCTCTAGAATTGCTTCATATGGATTTATTTGGATCTACTAGGACCACAAGTTTAGGAGACAAGAAATATGGGTTGTGATTGTAAATGATTTTTCGAGATTTACTTGGATAATATTTTTAGCATAAAAAGATGTAGCATTTAAAGCTTTTACAAAATTTTATTAAAAAGTTTCAAATGAAAAGAATACATCTATTATAGGCATTCGTAGTGATCATAGCATTGAATTTGAAAATCAATATTTTAAAAATTTTTTAATAAAAAAAGAATTGATCATATTTTTTCTGCATCTAGGATACCTCAACAAAATAGAGTGGTAGAAAAAAAAAATCACACGTTACAAGAATGGCACGCATAATGTTATGTGAAGGTGATTTATCTAAATATTTTTGAGCGGAAGCCATTAATATCACATGCTATATTTTAAATTACGTATTAATTAGACCTATTCCAAAGAAAACACCGTATGAACTTTGAAAAGAAAAGAAATTAAACATAAACTATTTTCATGTTTTTGATTGTAGATATTTCATACTAAACAATGAAAAAAAAATTAAAAAAATTTGATACCAAATCGGATGAGGATATCTTCTTAGGTACTTTACATCAAGCAAGGCATATACAGTCTTCAACAAAAAACTCTTGTTGTTGAAGAATCTATCCATGTAGTATTTGATGAATTTATGACAATTTTTAGAAAAAAAGATGTTTTAGATGAGGATGTAAGAATTCTCAATAAGAAGATGGATAGCCTCATGTTGAAGGATGATTTTTCACAAAACAATGAAGAAGATTCAAAGGAGGATGAAAAAAAAAAGAGGAAGAATCTACTCCAAATAAAGAGAAGTGCTACCAAAAGAGTGGAGGTATGCACATGGACATCTTAAAGATTAATTATCGTGATCCATCACAAGAGATAAGAACTTGATCTTTTCTAGAAATATTAATAATTACTAAGCTTTTGTATCACAAATCGAGCCTAAAACCATAGAAGAAGCTGAAAATGATCTTTATTGGATAAATACTATACAAGAAGAATTAAACTAATTTGAAAGAAATAAGATATGGACACTAATTGATAGACCTAATAACATCCTATAATTAGAATAAAATGGTGTATAGGAATAAACTAGATGAGTATAGTACCATTATTAGAAATAAAGCTAGGCTAGTCGCTAAAGGATATAATCAAGAAGAAGATATTGATTTTGATGAAATCTTTGCTTCAGTAGCTAGATTAGAGGTAATTAAGCTACTACTTGCATTTGCATGCTTCATAAATTTTAAATTATATTAAATAATATTAAAAATTATTTTTAAATAGATACATAGCAGAAGAAGTATATGTTGAATAATCACCTAATTTTGAAAATCATATATTTTAAATTATGTCTTCAAATTATATAAGACTTTGTATGGATTAAAATAAGCTCCACGTGCATGATATGAAAGATTGAGTAAATTTTTATTAGATAATGAATTTACTAGAGGTAATGTTAATAAAATATTATTCTTAAAAAGAAAAGACAATGACTTGTTAGTGGTACAAATCTACGTAGATGATATTATCTTTGGTTCTACTAATGAATATCTTTGTCAAAAGTTTGCCAAGCTTATGTAGGGTGAGTTCGAGATGAGCATGATGGGAGAGCTAAACTTCTTTTTCGAACTTCAAATCAAGCAAAGTAAAGAGGAGATCTTCATCAACCAAATAAAGTACACAAAAAAATACTTAAGAAGTTTGGGATGGAGACTTCAAGATCCATTGACACACCCTTGAGCCCCTCGTGTGAGCTTGACAAAGATGAAAAGGATAAGAAGGTAGATGCTAAATTGTATAGAGATATGATTAGATTATTACTTTATCTTACCACAAGTAGACCAGATATTATGTTTAGTGTTTGTATGTGTGCTAGATATCAATCAGATCATAGAAAATCTTATTTATCAAAATTAAAAGAATTTTTAGATACTTGTCTGACACATTTAATGTAGGTTTATAGTATGATAGATTATCTTCATTTGAATTAATTGGATATTCGGATGCTATTTTGTGGATGCAAATTGGATAGAAAAAGCATAAGTGGTATCTGTCAATTTTTAGAAGTTAATTTGATCTCATGGTTTAGCAAGAAATAAAATTCTGTAGTACCATCTACGATCGAGGCCTAGTATATTGCTGCAGAAAGTTGTTATACTCAAATCTTATGGATCAAACAATAACTTGAAGATTTTGGCATCAAACTTAATAAGATTTCAATAAGATGTGATAACATCAGTGTAATTAATTTAACTAAAAATTTAATTCAATACTCAAAGTTTAAATACATTGAAATAAGACATCATTTCATAAGAAATTATGTACAAAATAATAATGTGATGCTTAAATTTATTTGTACTAATAAATAACTTACTGATATATTCACCAAACTCTTTAGTGAAGAAAAATTTAGCATCATTAGAAGAGATTTAAGGATTTGCTATCAATCAAAATAAATTTTATTCTCTAAATCTCAAAACAAGTTGAATCAAATCTAAAATAATCAATTTTATGTGCATAACCATGATTGATGTCATTAAGAATCTCCTAATACTTTTTATGTATTGAATTTTTTTAAAACTGTAAAAAATTTCAGACTCATGCTTGAGTCGACTCAAAAATGAACTTGAGTTGACTCACACTTGAGTTGACTCAAACAAAATCTTGAGTCAACTCAACTGATGGGGACATAAGCTTTTAAACGAGCCCATGACTCTTCGCATCATACCAAAATCATTTGGAAACCCAATGCCTTTCTCTAAAGCCCCTCTCTACAGTTCTCCTCACAATTCTAGCCCTCTATCCCCCAATCAATCCTTGATCCTTCGTAGATTTGAGAGAAATGGTACGAACAAGGTACATGGGATGGAGACCTCTCTCGAGTCGGAGCGCTGAATAGTGGAAGCGAAGGAAGAAGGCTCGACTGGATTTCTCATCTGAAGTGACCAAATCGCCCCAACCCACTGATCCATCGAAAGTTTTTGAGCCAAATCGGTTTGAGGAACAAGATATAGAGTCTTCCCTCCTCCACATCCCTCTCCATCCGAGAGAACACCAACTAGGGCCGTTGCCTCTCCATCCGAGAGAATGGCAACAAGGGCCATTGCAATGGCAAGGAGAGTAGATTTTACATTCTTTAAGAAATACCATTTCTCAATTGGTCCGTGGCTTGACAGAATGGGGTGGAAGAATTTTTGCTGCTTAAATATCTCAATGTACCCGAAGTTGATTGGAAAATTTTATGCAAATCTGAGGAGAGAGCAACTGAGGTAACCACTATCGTGAAGGGGGTTCAATTCAATGTTTCTGAAAAAAGCCTGGTGGGAGTCTTTGGTTTGCCCCTAGAAGGAGCTGTCCCCGAGATAGTGTCTGACAAGAAGGATTATTGTTGGTAGAGAGGATGTTATTGGTGACATAAAAATCCCCACACTTTTTGTAGAGATGCGAGTGCTGCATCACATTATTGGAGGGATTTTATTTTGAAATTAGGAAAGCATGACTTTGTGTCAGAGAAGGAGTTATGTGTCATGTATCACATTATTCAGGGGATACCTCTAAACCTTTCTAGACTTATGATGCATCAGATTAGAGAGGCAGCAACCAAGAATAAGGTTTGTCTACCCTATGGGATGGCATTGATCAAAGTATTTGAGATAGTAGAAATTTTATTAGAAAATGAAGGATTTAAGAATTTATCTCATTTTGATGTTTATGATGAAAATGCGCTGACTTGTATGCACTTTCATGTTGAGGTAGGAGATGGGTGAGAAATGAGTCAGATCAAGAGAGAAGAGAGCCCAGGATAGAGAAGACAGGAGAGCTATCTACACTCATTGCCTCTAGAGTCCATCTAATTATCCTTCATCATCTAGAGCTGCGTCTGATCTCCCTTCACCAGCCACACCACGAGCTAGATCCCCTACTGCATCCAGACCTCAGTCAGCAATTACTGACTCTACCACACTAGAGAGGTTGGCTGATCTTATCTCGATCAGACTCAATGCCCAGATAGCAGGATTATCTGAGAAGGTCGAGAGTATTCAGGCTGAGATGAGATGTATGGTAGATAGGCTCACCACCTTAGAGTAGCAAGAGTTGAGGATAGAGGCATCAACTGATGTTTTTGATGTGGCAGGAGAGATTGCATGACTCAGAAAGAGTTTTGAGTCCAGGAGTACTGAGATATTTATTGCTATTAGAGGATTCGGACAGACTGGCACTGAGATACTTGGGGCTATCAGTGGACTTGGACAGTCCTAGCAGTAGAACATTATGTCTACACTTGGAGCCATGGGTAGTCTGATTGAAAAATTTGAGAGACCTGCTCTGAGTGCAATACCAACAGCAGCTGCAGCAGATACTGCCGTCAGAGTTTTCATGGCTCATTCTGTTCCTACTCAGTCCCAACCTTAGTCCATGCCTCGACCTCCACCTGCTCGACCTCAGTCGTCTACTCCACTATCAGCTCAGCCACAGCCACCAGTGTCTACTCAACCACGTCCTCCTATCCAGCTCCAGTTTGCTACGTAGTCCATCCAACTGTCTGCTAGTTAGAGCAGACCACCTTTCAGAGTATACACCAGAGCTGAAGTCGGATTTTCACATCTCCAAAGGTTAGTCCATTGGGCAGAACTAGGAGCTGGAGAGCTGGACCTTCATCATCTTGCGCTTCCTCATCCGAGACCCTAGAGATTCCTTTTGATGAGGATTAGTGGCTTAGGAGAAATTTATTTAATCATATGCTGTATCGGGTTTTCTTTTGGACGTATGGTTGTATTTATCTGTCTTGTGGATTTATATATGATTTATCTTAGTATTAGTGTGTACCTATTTATTTTGATGTGCACCTACTTAGTGTGTATCTTGGTATTATTGACCGACTTACCTCACATTATATTTTGGTGTGCTATGATCTAGCACATTCATTTTGATGAATACAATGCTATACTTTTACTCTTCCTTATTCTTGCTATGTTATGGGATTCTACCTTGCTTATACATTGCCCTCTTGATTGATGACAAAAAGGGGGAGTAGAAAAGAACATATGAGCAAAAAGATGTAATAGAAAAGAATGTATGAGTAATGTTAGCATGTATGCAAAGAATGTATGAACACAATATATGAGCGTATGAGCATTGTTTGCATGAACGCATAATGTATGAGCGTATGAGCATTGTTAGCATTATTTGCTTTATCATGTACTTTATGAATACATCTATGTGTCTTATGAATATAAATTTCAGCCCTAACATATAAGTATAGCAATGAGCCTTAATGTATATCATGTGTATGTGCCGATATCTCATGTTCAACTATATGAATAAAGAACTTTGCACATATAGCACAATCAATGAATGAGTATTGAGCTTGAAGTAAATATGGGCACACACTAAGGGGGAGCAAAGCCAAAACTTATGAAAAGCCTATATCTTTATTGACTCAAGTATATTTCTTAAAAATTATGCATATGTCTTGCCAATTGCTCATGTAATCACAAGTTTTGTCATCATCAAAAAGAGGAAGATTGTTGACCTCAAGGATTGTTGTGATGAATAACAAAATGTTTGAGTATATATTTGAACTAATAAGCTCTTTAAGATCATGTTTCAGAAAAAATTATAGAGTATCAAAAGAAAAAGCTCAAAATGCATTTGAGAATAAAAAGGAGGAATCTAAAGTTTTTGAATGGCATTGCACAACTCAAATAAGGTTGGAGGAAGATATTTGAAGGTTGAAATTGAAGAGGAATTCAAATTGAAAAATATCACAAAAAAATTCAGTGGAGAGCACTTCGAGTCGACTCAAGATGGTCCCGAGTCGACTCAACCAGAATGACATGCAAAAGTATTTTGGCACATTCTCAAGTTGACTTGAGTCTAACGTAAGTCGACTCAAAGATGAGATAAGAAGTCGAGTCGACTCAAGTTGCTCGAGTCGAAACCACAGGGTACCAATAGAGAGCTGATTTTTGGGGACAAAAAACTCACAGGTCGTTGAGTCGACTCAAGGCACAGCTGAGTCGACTCAAGATTTAAGTTGAGTTGACTCAATCTTAATTTGAATCGACTTAAATTCCAATGGCTAGTTCTATAGAAAATTCAGAACGATCCAGAATTACTTCCAACAGCTATTTTTCAGATCCCAATGGCTAGAAATGATTTTTTAGGTTTGAATAGTGGTTTAAAGCCTCCAACAACTTTTTGAAGTGACAAGACAAGAGAATCAAAGAAGGAAAGTAAAAATTAAGAGTAAAAATTCAAAAAATATTAAAAAAAGAGCATTCACTTTTTAACTATTTGAAATATTAAATTAAGAGATTCTCTCTAGCAAGAAGATAAGCTCATTTGTTCAAAAGCTTTACAAAAGAAGAGTCAAGAGCTTCATCGACTTTATTGCTCATTAAAGGAGCTTTTTATTTTCATTTATCCTTTTACTTTTATTCTTATTGTAACTAGCTTCAATAGGATTTTGAAGCTAGGGGATAGGCCCATCCAAACTTAAGAATTGAGTGTAAGCCAAGGATTGGCTTGTTTGTTGGTTGTAATTAGTGATCCAATATAAAACTAACTAGGTTTTGTATAATGAGTCTAGAAAACTATCCGACTGTAATCTTAAAATGACTATAGTGAAACTTTCAAGTGGATCTTGAAGAGTGAACGTAGGTGCAAGAGACATCGAACCACTATATATCGATTGTATTTGTGATTGTGTTTTTCTCTCTTATTCCCCTTGCACTTATATTTTTATATATCCTATTTCTGCACTCATCATTATTTCATTAGTTTTTTAAAACAGCATATTATTTGCTTAAGTTTTGAAAAATTCAATTCATCCTTCCTTTTGGGTTGTTCTACTGAGCAACAGTTCGTCCATCGGAGAAAGGGCACAGCGAGACAGTCAAAGACGAGAGCGAGAACTGGATATATGAGTTGACGATGATCTCCACCCAACATCAGAGTGACCAAGGTCCGTTGGAACATCGGGAAGTCGGGGTGCAGGACTTGCAAGGCAAGTCTCGCTGGAGGTGGCTTCAGCGAGGACCCTCCGATGCTCAAGTCATGGATGGAACTCAATGGAAGGAGAAGCAAAGTCTTAATGTGGAGCTAGTGTTGCATACCTAGAGGGATCCTCGCTTATCTTTATTTATAGAGAGATTATGGTCAGTAGAGAGAGTAAGCCCACTTCGAATTTCTTGTCCATACCGAGTAGTACAGGCGGTCCTGCTGGCTCTGATGGCAGGCGTGCCATTCGTTCGGTGCGTAGGTAGCTATGGCGATGCATCTTATCGCACGTAGGGTGCAATTAATAAGCTCGTGGGCGTAATTAATGACTTCGTGGTTTCTTGTCATAGCACACAGCTGGCGGTGAAAGATATGGCTCTTAGGTGACAGGATTGATGTGATCCAATGAGATAGTATGGTAGCCATGCTTGATATTCAGTTGCTCGGCTGACACCCACACCTATGGATTCGATAGCAGGCCAATAATTTCGAATGAGTGGTGCTTCTCAATCATCCATCAAGTCAGTTGGTAGGGCACTGAATATGTAGTCAGTCACGTGCCGAATGCCATCATCTAACTTGGGGGCGTGCGTAGACCGTGTATCGAATCGAGTCGGTAAAGCACTAATTTAGTTAAGTTCGTTGGTCGGTCATGCCTCTAGTCTGCCATATCTCATCAATATTAATTGATGGAAGGTCGCTCAGAGCAGAATCCGTTAGTCGGAGTCGGATTGAGTCATAGTAGCCGGATCAGCGAAGTACAGGTAGTCGACGAGGATCTACCCTAACAAAACTGAATCCTTGGCTCATTCATACTTCAATGAAAAGATATTTTATAACTTCAAAAGAAAAATTTTATAAAAATTTTGTAGCTATTTTATATAAAACTCACTTTTTCAAAACTTATATATGATAAACACTTTATAAAGAATATACCTCCTCATTTTTTTCCCATAAAATATCCACATGTAAATTCCTACTTAAAGGCTACTACCAAAAAATAAAAAAAAAATTATTTAAGATTTGATTGGATGTTGGATCTAAAATTTTATGAGATTGATGGTTAGACCAATACAATCTTAAAATGAAAAAAAAAAATTAAAGATAAAACTAAATAGTCTGACTACGGAATTCATACAATTTTGTATTCAATTATCCAAACTGCTATTCCAAATTTGTTTTTGTCCCGTAGCGTTAATACCCTAGTGGGCCGAGCATTATCCAAAAATCAACCAAAAAGTGACTGCAACCCAACCCTCGTTATCATCTTCTTCCTATCCGCCCGCTGCGCCAGAGCTGGGCGGTCCTCGATGGCCGCCGCGACCTCCGCGATACGCCTGCCGCTCCCGTCCTCCCACCCGGTCCACCCCCGGTTGTTTTCGGCTCACTCCACGAACCGGGTTCTCGTGGGAGTTCCCCGACCCGGCGTCCGTCTGAGCTCCCAGGCACGGCCGCCAACGGTGCGGGCCGCCGTCGCCGCCACTCCTCCACCACCTCAGACGACGTCGTCGACGGGCATCGTTCTCGTGGACCGGTCGGAGGCCGAGAAGGTGAACCGGCTTAAGTCCGCCTATCTCGAGAAGGTCGTCCCCCGCCTCAAAGAGGAGTTCAACTACAAGAACACCCACGAGGTTCTCTCTTCTTGCCCTCTTCTCTCTATTTTCTCCATCAATTTCGCTTGGTTTTTGTGGATGTTTGGAGCAAAGGTGCGATTTTTATTTATGTATTGGGCTGGGGAGGGATGTTGTGATAGGTTCCGAAGATAGAGAAGATAGTGGTGAATTGTGGGATGGGAGATGCCGAGCAGAACTCCAAGGGTTTGGAGGCAACGATGAAGGATTTGGCGCTGATAACGGGGCAGAGACCAGTGAAGACGAGGGCGAAGAAGTCCATTGCTTCTTTCAAGCTCCGAGAGGGTGCTACTGTTGGTATTGCGGTCACCCTTCGTGGTAATGTAAGTGAGCTCTCGGTCAACCTATTTGTAAACTTTATATTTAAGTGGAAAGTCGGGATTCTGCAGTTGTTTAGAACATAAATTGTTTGGATACCATGAAATAAGGTAACTGTGCACTTAGCGGAGGTTTTTGTCGCTATTGATATGAAAAATAATATGTTTAATCTGGACTTATGTGTTCAGTCTTGCTTCAAGTTCTAGATGGAAACGGAGGATTCACGAGCAGTATTTAGCTTAATTATAGAAACGCATTTTGCCGCTATCAGTATTGTGTTATGTTGTTGTATATATTATAGAATCAGTGGCAAAGTTGAACTTTTGTTATGGTTGTTAGTTCTGTAATATGTAATGTGTGGAGAGAGCAGTATATAAACTTTAATTGGCATTTAGAAAGTCATGATTTTTTAGTTGTTTAGGGAACAGTTTGTTCAAATGCCATAAAAATGGAGTAGATATGCACATGAAGGAGGCTTGTGTTACTATTGTACAATGAAGCAAAGTTAAAGGGATTATTTGAAATCATGTATTGACTTTCTTCAAGCTTTTACTGGAATTGACAATTTGGAACACCTTTAGCTTGATCATAAAGGTGAATATCACCATTGTTAATAGAAGGTATTTTGTTGTAACGCATTTCCCAGCATATATAAGCTAACCCGGAGGGTTGGCTGAAGAACTTTTTTTAAGGAAGCTAGCTTCGTAACATGAATATGTGCGTTTACAACACTTTTTAGATTTAAATAACTCAACATGACACTTTCCCAACATGACGTGTACACTTCTTTATAAAGACTGAAGTTCCAAACGCACCAGATAAGCAGATGCATTATAGAAGTTAAAGATTAACAGGGCATTATCAGAAGAAAGTAAACAATATATAATTATTATTCATAATAAACATTACATGTTGATGGAAATTTAGCATGAGGAATTTCATATGAAGTATGATAAGTGTGAAGCAACATCAGTTCAGAACTCTTTTGCTGGTCATTACTATGGTGGTGGAAGTGCATTATGTAATCTATCTGAGTATCTTATTCTATTATACATTAATTTTTTGATTTAATATCACTTCCATAACATAATCTTGTAATCAAAATGTTGGAAAGCAACAATAATGAAAACAAGTACCTGTTTATATTGTAAGTATCAAAGATAAAATTTTGGTACTTGATGGAGAGTGCTGGAGTAAATGCACCATCTTATCAGGTGCCCAAGTTTAAATGCTCATTTTTGTATTCTGTGATAGCTATGCAGATATATTTTTTGATATGGCAAACAAAAAATACATAGGTTTTTAGCAGGAGTTTCATGTGTTCTGTTATTGGGACAACACTATATGCATAGAACAAGGTGCGTTGCAATAATACATCTGATTGGATATAAGGTGGATAAGGTGTTTGCCTGCAAGATGACTAAAGATGATCGTTGATGCCTTGCAACCACTAATAGGTCCAGCATTAAGGCTAGCCATAATGCAATTTTTGAGTGAAGCTTTAAAAGTTATCTAGTGGTGATGGGGCATGTTCATGAGCTAGCTAAGAGAGAACCAGGAAGATATGAGCATGATTAAGTTCTTCTTCAGCCAATGAATATAACTTTTGAAGTGTTTGCCAGTCATTTAGTACCATATCACTATAGGATCTGTCTTTTTCTCATTGTCATTTCAATATGATGTTTCATTTTATTCTTCGTGCTGTCTGTTTTAGTCAATTTTGTGTTCGAGCTAGCATTGCTTATTCTGTGGACTACCACCTGGTAAATTTATTCCCATTTGATTTACTTGTATGTGCTAAAATTTATGTTTAGACATAAAAGGGCAGTTTATACTCTCTTTTAAATCTGTTCTAAAGTAGTTTAGTAATTTGTTTTTGCTTTTTAAGGAGCTTTTGTTTCTATGAGATGCCAATATTCATTTCCTGGACCTAAGTTCTCTTGATGTCTTATGATGTGTTATGGAATCGCTGCATTTGTGGCCTATGCACCTCTCTAGGTGCAGCTGCATAGCATAAGCCTAGGCACTTTGCTTAGTATTTTACATCATGTTTGAGCATTGAGGACGAGATTGATTTACAATTTAGTGTTGAACGTTGCCAAGTTGGCACTTTCTATTAGCTTACCACATGTTATTTGATGTGCTGTGTTTCAATTTCTGGATTATAATTATTTCCTTAGATGTTTCCTTATATCTGTGAGTTTTCTGTTTCCTTTCTTTCTTTCTTTTGTGTGTGTGCGTGTGTGGCTTTGTTTTTTTTATTTTTTTTGGGTGGTTTGGGAAGGGGGGGGTGTGGGGGTGCTGGTGGTGGTGGTGGTGGTGTGGTGTGGAGATGAGGTGGTGTCTGCCTTGATCTCTGGGCATCTGCCTAGTGCCTAACCCTGGCTGCCTCTGGCCACCAACAGTTTTTTAAAACATTGTATTTTTGTTTGTTCACACTCTTTTCTAAGCTTCCATCTGCCTATTTTCATCCTGCAAAGTTACAGTGGGAAATTGCACCATTTTAAAGGCTAGTGATGTATTTCTTGACCCTTTTCTTTTTGTTTGTTTGTGGTGCTCAAATCCTTTCCTATTTGTTCGGCCTATGAAATATCTGTTAGCTGTTGTTTTTATTCTCTATTGCTTCAATTTGACTTTCTTTGTGTCTACTTTGCTCTTTGGTTTGGAACCCATTAAGATTTTATATGTTTGAGGGGAGATGGATCTTTTGCTGTTTCAGCTTTTAGGTGGAGGTTGTACACCTTAAGGCAATGAAGGACTTCCCTGTGTTGCTTAATGAGAAGCTTCTGGATTATCATGATACATTGCTCATGCACATTCTAGTTAGGGCATAAAGCCAAAATTCTCCTAGTAGGAATTCATGCTAATGAGCAAAGCATGTGCTGCAGGGTGTGTGTATAAAGCCAAGGGATGGCAATAGATTGGGGATGGGTTGGGTTGGCCAATATTTGTAGCCGCCCTGCACTTAAAAATCCCATACCCATATATCTACCCTATACTTGCTTCGGGTTAGGTCAAGTAGAGATGTAGGTCAGATTGGGTTAGATAGATAAGAGGATTGGATTGGATCAGGTATATATAAGCATTATAAAATAATTATAATTTTGAAGGGAGATATAAATTAAGGTTGTATTAGGTCGGGTTTGGGCGGAGCATACCATTATCCATACTCGGCTCAAACTCATTTCAGATATTTTTGTCTAGAACTCATACCCACCCCGATTCTAATCTAGTCCAGTAAAATCCATCCAATTTGGGTTGGTCGGATCGGGTACCCAACTGGTCGGCTAAAATTGCCATTTCTAATAGAGCTAATAAAATTATATACTTGCTCTCACCCTTTCAGTTGAGATGTCATGATTAGAAAAAATTTGATAAAAGTTTTAAAAAAGTGCAGATAAGATGCTAGAACTTGAGATCATCATAGTATGCCAAAATTGAGCATTTCAAAGCACCAGATAGTTTGCAAGTGTCCAAAAATGTTTGACTTTTCAAATAATTCAAAAATTAACAGTACCAGTAGGACATGCTTAAAGAGAACAATTTAAGTCAAAATCTATTACATTGTAAAACCATTGCCCCCAAAGCATGATATGCTCATGGATGATGAATAACTTTATTTAGTGGATAATCAAAATGACAAAAATTATTTTACATGGTATATGATTCTAACAAATTGTTTGCTTTTGATGTTTAACAAACTTTGACCCTATACATCAGTGATATACCTTAAACTAGTTTTACGCCTCTTGCATCCACAATATTCCTTTTTCTTTCTTCCTTTCCTCCTTTATTTTCCTGTTTTGGCACTTAGCTATAATTTTTTGCTTGAGGTATACCAGTTTTTATTATTTGGACTAAATATAACACTCACATTTACTACATTATATAAACTTTGCATCATGTAGGTAATGTATTCCTTTCTGGATCGGCTCATAAACCTGGGGCTCCCTAGGACCAGGGATTTCCAAGGTGCCAACCCTAACAGTTTTGATGGGCACGGGAATTTTAGCATCGGCTTGCGGGATCAGAGTGTGTTTCCTGAGATCAGGTATGAAGCCCTTGGTAGGCAGAGGGGAATGGACGTCTGCATAACAACCACAGCAAAAACAGATAATGAGGGTCACAGATTGCTTGCTCTCCTAGGCATGCCATTTAAAGAGGGTGGTGGCCCAACAGTGGTAATTCGTAAGAAGAAGAGAAAGGCTCACCATTTTGAATCCAAGACTGGACGAAGAAGGTAATAAGCAAAAGGGCACCCCAGTGGTTCCTTTTGCGCGTTTGCTCAAGATGGGAGCTGATCTGTTTGCTTCTTGGACGGTTAAAACAGTGAATTTGTGTTGTAAAATCAGAGGAATTTTCATGTAGATATTAAATTTCTGTGCAAAACCTATCTGTGTGCCTCTATTTTAGGTTTGTCGTCGGAGTGGGGAGTTAATCCATTAGCTCTATACATATTTTGCGTCTTTGGAGAACCAGAAATTCAATTGCTTGTTTTCTCCACTGTAAACATTGTGAGATTGTCTACCCAAAAAAAAAAAAAACAACGTGAGATTACCACAAAGTCAGTATTTATATACCACACCAGTCTGATTAATTCATGCATTTTCCTGAAACTCCTATTTTTGTTGCATCTATCCTATGCAAGTTGGTCATAGTTATGGTTTTGACATGCATGAAAGAGTCGACTGAAATAAGCGGATGAGCTTTCTTAGTAATTTCTTTTTTGATTTTCTGCTGGGTCAAGACTATTCTAAGGCTGATTCCTAGTTTGAAAGTTGTATATCAAATCTTAGGTAACTTAGCACATGCGGACTTTTCAAGCTTTCTATTGGTATTTCGTTTTGAAACTTTGGTGGTCAATCTTTAGTAAGCAGTGAAAGTTGTATCAACAGTATCTCGAAAGGTGATTACATGTATTTCTAATTTCATCTTTTTCGAATAAGATTTTGTCTGATTCTCCTGGAGTGGCTCGCATGAGAGATGTGCGGGCACGTGAGTTCATTCTAAATTGTGCTGTGTTGCTATAATTGGTTAGATGACACTGTACACCACCTGTAAAGCAAACGATACGGAACACATATCAACACTCACCTTTTGAGGAATAGCCTGAAGGCAAAATGCATGAAAATTTTAGCGAATGAAACTACACTGAGTGAAAAAGGAATAGACAAGAAAAAGAAAATATTTTTGCTCCGAAAGAAGAAGAAAATACTTGAAAAACGTGGAAGATATGCAAAGAAATTCACGGGACACGTTGGAAACCACATGGAAAATCATCTAGCTATCTTGAATGGGATGGATGCGTCAGTGTGCCAAGGATCGTTGGAGGCATCATCTCGGACTCCACAATACTTCATTTTGGACCGCACGTGCATCCGGAGTCACGGTTTTGTCCTTCGGTCTGAGTGACAGGTAAAAGGCGTCTCATGAAGGAATACGTGCTCGTATCCCACTTAAATACATGACACTCCAGAATTTGTCCGATGTGGGACTATTAAGGGGGGTTCTCTCGCGGTCTGTCCACAACACAGCCCCCCACTCTGGAGGGTTACTGTGTGAGGGCAGGGGTGGGTGCCCTACCTGGCGCGCCATACTGATGCGTCAGTGTGTCAAGAGTCGTCGGAGGCATTGTCTCGGACCCCACAAAGTATTGTCCGCTCCTTCCAGGGACGCCGCCACTTTGAACCGCACGTGCATCCGGAGTCACGATTTTGTCTTTCGGCCTGAGTGGCAGGTAAAAGGCACCTCGTGAGAGAATGCGTGCTCGTATCCCATTAAGCACATGACATTCTAGAGTTTGTCCGATGCAGGACTATTAAGGGAGGTTCCCCTGCGGCCTGCCCACAACAGCATCAAGCTCCCATACCAATTGTGCTTTTAGCTTTTATTTCATTCTTGGATCTTCTACTCCAATTCAAACTTTAGAAAATTAATTCTAAAATAATTTCCCAACTTCTTGCATGAGATATGCCTGGTCAGGGTTTCGGATGAGCCATACAAGTGCAAAACATCGAGTAACATGAATGAAGCTCCTTGATGCAGGTTGTCTTCATGTTATAGTTGCCTGCCATCAATGGTACATGGGGGCAAGAAAGACATCTACTAAAATGTGACGCTAGTGCAAGATGGTGCTAAACGGTAGAAGGTGATCTACGGTGTTTGATCACGATTGCATGCGCATGACATAAGGTGATGACCTCATGTAATGGAAGTTGCGGTGTAGAAGCAATTGCGTTCGCGGCACATGTCTGGTACCTAAACCCATCCCGTTCACACCTAGTCTATATTCAACTAATCGGTCCAGTCTTGTCCACCTCAACAAGAGGCAGCTATCAGCTTTACGCCACTATCTATAAGTACCAACAAATGAGACCAGTCCCACATGTTCCCACCCGTCACCAAAACGCGGGAACAACCGCCCACCTCCCCAAGTCCATCAGATGCGCCCTATTCTCATTCCTCATATTTACTTTAAAAATGCAAAAAAAATAGAAGATATGGAGAATATCCAACCAGCCATCTTGTCTGTATGACTTTTCCACGGTCTTCTCCTCCCTCTCTCCTCTCCTCTTCTTCCCATTTTCGGAGTCAAAAAGGACTCGCGAAGAAGAGAGAAGAGGAAAAAGAAAAAAGAACGGAAGAGGAAAGGAGGATAGAAACGAAGTCCGACTCCAAAGTCCAAACTCCCCCTCCCCTGTTTCACGGGTTTCCAGAGCTCGAGTCCCCTCCTTTTCTCCCCCCTTCCCCTCGTTTTTCCTTGGGTTTTCTCGGCTTTCCTTCAACTCATTCACCAAATCTTTCTTTCTTCCCCTTTTGAGTCCGGTGGGCAGGGGATGGAGACGGGTTCGGGTTCTGGGGACGGGCAGACAAGGGGAGTACTGACCCACGGTGGGCGCTACGTGCGATACAATGTGTACGGCAACCTGTTCGAGGTGTCCGCCAAGTATACTCCTCCACTTCGGCCTATCGGGAGAGGGGCTTACGGCATTGTTTGGTGAGAAATATCATCTTTATTTCATAGGTTATTTTTCTTTTTGCGCATGGATTTCGAATTTTGATCATGTCTTTTTAGGGTATTTTGGTCTAGGTCACTTCTTCATTGACTTCTTAGAAGCGGGTATAGTTATTGCTTCTATCAATTTTGGTGGCTTTTCCTTATTTATGATGGCTTATGAGCGAAAAAAATCTAAAAAACGGTCCTTTAAAGAAAAAAAAAAACAATTTGGTCGCCTTTATGAATTCTTCAATAGATCCGGATGCTAATTGTATTGGATTTCAAGTTATATGGTAGTTGTTATCAATTGGAAGAATGAAGAAGATGCATAAACTTGAGAGATTGCAATCTTTGAAAAGTTTTGCACGTTGAAAGTAGATAAATGAAGAAGCTAGTGCTAACAAGTACAACCTTCCGAAGACTGAAACTTGGTTGTTGAACCATTTTCTAAGATGTATGTGTTTGTTTGGTGCAGCTTCAGTCCCAGAAACTGCTGGAGTGGGTGGTTTGGCTACACATGCTACCACTTGATACTTGCAAGGCTGTACATAGAAAAGTTTGGCAGAAATGTGTAGCATGTTGGTATTTGGAAATTTTTAATAATGCATCACATTGGTTTTTTGTGAAGTAAAATCGCACCTGCTGTTTCTTCTAAAACATTCCCATCAAGAATGACAACGTGCCTTAATGGGATACAATCCCAAATCCAGTTCTAGCTTTACAATCTAGAGAGGATCTTATAGTATATAGACAGGACTGAAATGTATGTGAACTCATAAGAATTAATTAGTGGTAGAAGGACATATTGAGAGAGTTGGAATTCGTGGTAGCTGGTTTAGCCAAACAAGGCAGCAGGAGGATACGTCTATACTTTGTATGTAGTTCCCTAGGGAAGTTGTTTCTGGTTTGCATCACTTCCTTGGATCGTTCATTTTGTTGTTGGCTACCCTGAGTGCTTGATGTCTGATATCATATCTTATTATTTCCTTTGTCAGATCTTTCAGCTTTATTATTTCTTAAAACCATGGCACAAGGATAATTTTTTTCATGAAACCAATGAATAATTTTTACTGTTTGTACCTGCTTTTTCTGGTGTGCTAATAAGCTGGATTTATCCACATTATTGAAGTGTTACCTTCAGGGCTCAAGTTCTAATGGATAAAATCTTTTCTCTTCCCTACTGAATGCTAAACACAAGTTTTTCTTCTGCACAGTGCTGCTGTTAATTCACAAACACGTGAAGAGGTTGCTATTAAGAAGATTGGCAATGCATTTGATAATCGGATTGATGCAAAGAGAACTTTAAGAGAAATAAAGCTTCTCCATCACATGGATCACGAAAATGTAAGCTAAGTATACTAATGCTGCTTGCTTTAAATTATTTTAATTTTCATTTATTACTCTAGACCTTGGCTATTTGGTTAGTTGCAGCCTTTGCTAGTTCATTATTCTAAAATTGTATTTGGAATGGTTCTTTGAGATATTTGAGACCAGCTAATACATGACCAGACAATGCTGACTAAGTTCTCTGGATCTAATATTAAATATTGGAGCTCTTAATTGGGTGCTTTTGAAACTTTAGTGACCTCATGCCAAAGCTGCTTGAGCAAAATGGCACTCGCTTGCTCATAAGACAATAGAATCATGTGAATGATCATTGCCTTTTCATCAGGTGCTGTGAACCATCTTTAAACTTGCTTGTGAATGCTGAAACTCTTTGGGTCCAATAGGTTGCAAACCATCATAAATATGTAACTTTTTATTATTCATAAATCCATTTTTGTATTAAGCATCCTATTATAAGACTTTCCTTCATGGTAGTCATCGAAATTTAAGCTTACGGGTTTGAGGGTTTTCTTGTGGTTCTTTCTAAGCTTCATTTGGTCCAATCACTCCTGTGTTGTCCTCTATTGTTATGTATTTCTATCAATGTCTTCTTTTTGTGTTTGTCCAATTTTGATTATAGTTTAGTTTAGGGTCTAGTTGGCATTATTGTCATTTTTGTGTTTTTGTTTATCTACAGATTAGTGAAATATCATGTGGACATTGCTGTCCAGGATAGCATTTGCATGAAACTTCTGCTATTCCTTGCTTTTAGATTTCATGCTTTTCGAAAGCTGCAAATCTTTGCCACCAAAAGCTCTAAAGATTACACAAACAAATTAAAATCCAAATGGATTTTGTTATTCATGTTTCTCAGTCTAGTTCTTTGTTCTTCTCGGATTTTTGAAAACAAAAACAGAAAGTGAAAGCAATATGAAATAGGCTTTTAGCTAGGCTTTAGTTATCATGATTTTCTATCTACTCACTTTTCTGAACATGGCCATCCTTTGTTTACCCATGATATCTTCTTAAAGCATTGATTCAAATTGTTAATCATTTTCATTGTCTTTTTTCTGAATTGGCCCTCTTTAGTGTTTCTTGTTGTAATCCCTGTGTTGTCATTATCTTGCCATCATAATTGATCTCTGGGGCTTATAAACCTTCATTGCTTAAATTCTTACCTCCATCATATGCTGGATGTGCGACTGTCTTGGGACCCAGATGCTGCTTCACATTTCCATTGTTCCTCTGTTTATGTCATGTGTCGGGCTTCCGGTCACAGCTTTCATCATGATTCCTTGGCATGCTTGCAGCTCTGAGACCAGCCTTGACTCCCTATGTTTCAAATTTCAACCTCTTGCACCTTGGTTGGTGTAGACTGATGTCCCAGTTTTGAGATGTCCACATTGAGGTTGAGTTATATTCAATGCAATTTTGTTATTTTTGGTTTTTGCCCTCCTTCACTGCATTGTGTCTTATGACTTAGTTACCTTTTTCCAGCTTGGTACGTATTTGAAGTCATGTGCCTCATGACATCTTGTACACGTGGTTTGCTCGGCTACTCCTCATCAGTTATGCTAGTTAACTTTGAGGCTGTACGGTTTTGCTATTGGTTGGAGTTGGTGGCCAGCCCAAGTTTGCATTCTTATCCTTCGGCTTGCAATTTTTTCATAATGGTCACTATTCTAGCAGATCTTATGGCCATGAGAGTTCCATTTAAAGATCTCAATTTTTGGTCAGACACTACTACCCATTCCTTTGATGATCACATGTTTCTTTATATACTTCAATCTTGGCTACTCTATAAATGTATTGGAGTGACAGCATTGCATATTTGCATTTAACTCCTTTACTACTTTTTGCATTTGTGTCTCTGTCATCTTGTCTATTCTTGATAACTTGGCACCTTGAACACCACTTCTGCAGCTTATGACTTGGCTTCGATGCTTTGTTTGTAGCATTTTTCCTTTTGTTTTGAAATTAACTAACTGTTGCATGGTACCATCACTGTTGCAAGCTCTTGGTGATCTACTGTATTTGAGGATTTGTGTTAGATTCATAACCTATAGTGTGCATGTATGAAACATGCCAGTGTGCTGTTAAGTGATGTATCCGTAAATCTTTATGCACGTCTTGCATTAACTATATCTGTCATTTCTATATACATGTACCTTTGAGTGGTGAATTGTTTTTCTGGCTCTCTCTTTATAGTGGATAG
Source organism: Elaeis guineensis (assembly GCF_000442705.2). Classification (NCBI taxonomy): domain Eukaryota; kingdom Viridiplantae; phylum Streptophyta; class Magnoliopsida; order Arecales; family Arecaceae; genus Elaeis; species Elaeis guineensis. The sequence goes on from NC_025996.2 coordinate 24,633,550, forward strand.
TTTGGCTGTATGCCCTGATGTAATCATGTATTCCCAAAACATGAGCTTTTAGACAGTGTCTCTTAGTTTTGATGATTTAAGTGAAAGTTATTTTAGAGAGATTCCTAAACTGTGACTTTGAAGATAAATCATTTTAGAACTCTCTGCAGGTTCGCTTCTTTATGTCCACTTTAGTACTTTTGCTCGCACTGTGTTTGTGTTTGTTGTTGCACCTGTACATCCTGACAACTTGGTCATTTCTGCATGACAGATACTTGCCATCAAGGACATCATACGCCCTCCACAGAGGGAAAACTTTAATGACGTATACATTGTTTTTGAATTAATGGATACTGATCTTCACCAAATAATCCGGTCCAATCAGCCATTGACTGATGACCATTGCCAGGTTTGATGCAGTAATCTTTCTATAATACATTGAAATGATTTGATATCTTTATATCTGTATATGTCTTATGTAGTGACATCAATAGTTATTCCATGGTTGTATATCATGATTATACTCGCAAATGTTTGTAACAGGATTTGAGGAATTTGGACCTCATGGACTTTTCTTCTCTCTCTCTCTTCGGTTGAAACGATTCATGTAATTCTTCAATTTTCTTTAGAAGAAGGCAAATTATTTTCACATATTTTGCCATAATCCTTAATACAATTGAATGGAAATAACACAACACTCAGTGATATATAATATTCTTTTGGAAAAACATTGAAAACTTATATCCATAACAGATCATCATGAATTATTAATGAATTACTTCTGTATACAGTACATTTGTACCTATTTTTGATATATTTCATGTACCTTTTATTTGCTCCACTTTTTAAAATCTCTCACATTTTTCATTTCTTTAGTTTTTGTTGGATTGCATTTTTTTCTCTTAACTGTTTTCAGATTATGACTTTAGGTGCCTTATGAGAACACCTATATATCATCTTTTTCATTCTCAAATTTTTAATTTTTAAGTTTAAATATGTCATGATCATAATATTCAAATCTCTGAAGCAAATATTGAATATATTGCTTGTGTTAACATTTATTTATGATAGGATTTCAATTGCAGATAAGAGAACTTGTTTTTGCCTGAAAGGACTCTTTCAAAAGCTTTTTTTTTTTTTTTTTAATCCATTGCTGTCTTATTTCCTAGAACGTTTTCTTTTTTCCTTTGTTCATCAAGAAATATCTTTAACCATCATGTCTCAGAATTTGTGTAAATTCAGTACCTGTGATACTTTGCATGAACATGACTTCCAGATGTTTAAACAATAAGCTGTATTCATAGTATATTTCAATGCAATCTCATGATATGTATCTGTCCTTGCAGTATTTTCTATATCAGATATTACGAGGGCTGAAATATGTCCATTCAGCAAATGTCTTGCACCGTGATCTCAAGCCTAGCAATTTGTTCTTAAATGCAAATTGTGATCTTAAGATAGGAGACTTTGGACTTGCAAGGACAACCTCTGAAACAGATTTCATGACAGAGTATGTTGTCACTCGTTGGTACCGAGCACCTGAGCTGCTCCTTAATTGTTCAGAATACACTGCTGCTATCGACGTTTGGTCAGTCGGGTGCATGCTCGGGGAAATTGTGACACGTGAACCTTTATTTCCAGGAAGAGACTATGTCCATCAGCTAAGATTGATCACTGAGGTATGGCTTTGAGAAATGCCATTAAGTAACTTAATATGCGAGATAGATGATGCATGGAGGATTTGTGGCTTAACAGTAAATTTTTTTGAGAACAATGGTGAAAAATGACCTCAAATTTTTATTGAGAAATAAAAGGAGTACATGATGAAGCCAAGACACAGCTTAACAATATTGTTGCCTTCCCTTTTGGAGGACTATTGTTAATCCTGTCAATTATTTATGTGATATGGAAAAAATCTTCCTATGCCATTAAAGTTGTGTTATAATTATTTACAAATTTGTTTTTGCTGTTCTCATGCATCCTTAGTTGTGACTTATCTACCAATATTTCGCTGTAAACCATTACCCAGTAGTTCAATTGAGGTCTCATCACAAATTATGAATAAAAAAAAGTGATCCATTGGTTCAATTTTTCAAACTTTTGTGTTAACTGTCCAGGTTCCTTTCTTTTTGCCCTTTTGGTTGTGCTAGTTTTAGTATTATGGTTGTCACTTCATAGTTCTGGCATCCAAAAGTATCAATACCTTATGAAGTTTTCTTATTTGAGTGATGCTTGCCAACCTTTTTTAGCTTCTGATGTGATTTGAAATTTAAAAATTGAGCTATGAAGAACGAAGGGAAAATTTGAAAGCCTTTAGGAAGAGGTGCAGCAACTAGTTTCTAATGAGATTCCGAAGTGATATGTACCCCAAGTAGAAATTTCCAGTTTCCTAGGCTGATACTAAAAGTTAACCCTTGTCTCTAAGACTCATCATGCAAGTATATGCTATGTTGGAATATGAAGGAAAGCTTTGGAGGATACCAGTGCTAACTAATTAAATCAAACCAAATCTGGAGTTAGTAGGGTGCAAGTATAATGAGAACACAAATGACTAGTGGCATGATCAAAAAATAATGTCAAGTAGATGGCATAAATGTCATCAAGATTTTAGGCTAAAAAAATGAAAGATGGATTACAATATGTGTAAATAACCGCATTGGTATGAAAAAACTAAAGATGTGCTTTAAAGTATATTTCACTGCCATGCGAGCAGGGTTAAGGGAAATTTCATAATACAGATATAAAGCTAATGGTGTTGTACAGTCAGAATTTTGGGTAACAAGAGAAAGTTCATTTATGTACAATGATGGTTGTAAAGATGAGGAGCCTGAGATGGGTGCTTGACCTAATGAGGAGGTCCTTGAACCGACGAAGTGAGATAAGATGGTGCCATTCTATGTAGAATAAGAGACGGTGGTAAGTTGGGTCTCAAACAGAGTATCCAGAAAGGACACTTAGAAAAGCATCATGGGAATGTGAAAAATGGTCTTGGAAAGCTATTGATTTGGGATCTAGCCCGTAGGTATATGCATCAAGTGCAGTGGACAAAACCACCCCCGAGACCTGAGGTCAGGCTTATAAGTTATTTTTAATAGTTCAGGCTGCTTCCAGCTGTGGGCAATTACAATATATTCATGTTCTGTCTATGCAAATATCCTTTGCATTATTCGAGGTGGACATAGACAGATCTTTGTCAGCAACTTTATAACGTGTCAAAATGTGGATATATTATATGTAGGTTTGGACAAAATTTGCACCCTCATTCCCTTAAAGCCATTTCACACATTAGTCAAATTTTCTGTGGAATTTCTGATTATCGTAAACTGCCCTAGCATGTTCCTTCGTGCAAAATAATTTTATCTAATTAGTGGGTCCTTCACACTGCTTTCCTTATTCTATGCTGTTATTATCTTTTTATGTGCATAAGCATCTTTATCTTTCCTTGCAATAAACCCTGGATGATTGAGAAGTTATTCAACTTTCATTTAGTTGCTTTTCTGTTTTAGTTTTACAGTTGAAAAAAATAATAGATGATTGGAGGATAAGTAGTTATTGCTCAATTTGAATTCTGATAAGATTCTTTCAATTCTTTCCACCAAAAAGCTAATAGGTTCACCAGATGACTCAAGCCTTGGGTTTCTTCGAAGTGAAAATGCCCGAAGATATGTAAGACAGCTACCGCAATATCCAAAGCAAAATTTCTCAGTCAGATTCCCCACCATGTCTCCTGGAGCACTTGATTTGCTGGAGAGAATGCTTGTGTTTGATCCAAGCAAGCGCATTACAGGTACCTTGAACTTTCTGATAGTTTATTTTCAATGTTTAAAGTCTGGGTTCCATTCTTTCATGTTGGTACTTACTTTCTTGTTGCAGTTGATGAGGCTCTTTGTCATCCATATTTGGCGTCTCTTCATGACATCAATGATGAGCCTGTCTGTCGAGCACCTTTCAATTTTGATTTTGAGCAGCCATCATTTACCGAAGAAAATATCAAGGAGCTCATATGGAGGGAGTCACTGAAGTTCAACCCAGATCCTATTCATTAGGAAGATATACACGTATGTACTATATATACCTAAAAATATGGTACTCAGTTTGAGTGTTTGTTCATTAGATAGAAAGAAATATGTGCCTCTATGGTCATCATGGTATAATTTATTGGGAGTGTCCATAGATGGAGTCATTAATGTCCTCTCTACATCATGCTTAATGTAAGATATTGGAAGTGGATCAAATGGTTCAGTTATAAAGCAAGTTGTATGCAGAAGTTCACCATGCTATGTGTAGGCCTTTGAACTAGAATGTTGAGCATTCTGGTCCAAGAATCATTCAGGCGTTACCATAATAGCACGTCTTTAAAATAATTGTCAGAACACCCTACAATGAAGCCGCGAGCATTCAGAGTGTTTACTCCAAATACTATTTTTTGGTAAACATTAAAATATAGTATTTTTTGCTGGTGTGATATCTTGTTGGTTCTCTTGCATTAATGAATTTCTGTTTTTTAAAATTTGTCATCTTTTTTTGGAGAAAAAATTGTCAGCTTTGATAATGGTGTTGCATGGTTAATTTAGTTATAGGAGCGATCCATGATTTGTGTGTCTTCTCGCAAGTCTTTGGACTGCAAATTACCTTTGACATGTTGCAGAATGACTGGTGCATTCAAATGCTCTCAGATTGAGTAACTAAGGAGCTTCCATGCATTGCACATGGACATATTGGAAGAAGCTACGGAACTGCTCTGAAGGTTCCAAAAGACATGATTGGAGGAATTTGCTTGGGGTTGAAATTTTCACATGTAATTGTGTGAATCTGAAGAACTGATTGAAATTATTTATTTGTGTTTCCATTTCCTCTACCGTTGTTTATCAACTTTCTGGAGCTTATATATTTTATTGTTATGAACCAGGTCTTCGTATGGCACTGATGAGAATGTGCTGTAAAGTCTTAATATAAATGAGTTTTATTTTTTTTTTTGATGATCAATGTCCATATGCTTCATTTGAAAGTCAATGTACCGCCTTCCTACCAAAATAGATAGATAGATAAATAAATAAATAAAGGGAAGTATCACCATTGCATCATTGAAAATTTTGATCCTTCGGCAACATATTGATCAGTTACTTTAAGCCAACTGAGGAGTCATTTTTCCCCTTTCATTTTTTCTCCTTTATGTGGGCTTCTGGGGAGGGAGGGTGTTGTGGAAGTTCGAATAACACATCTCAGCATAAACAACTGGAATACTATGTGCAGAAACTCTGACAAGCCTGCTGAACTTCTCAAGGGCTAAAATAGGTTCTAAAGCACGTTGAAGGTCCAAATACCCTGGTCAATAAACTAACCTTTGGCACATAGTAAATTTATAAAAGTTTAATTATTGTAATAAAAGATGAAAGGAGACATGCATGGAGCGTTGAAACAAAATTCCTATATTTTATATTGCTAGTTTGGTTTCCAACTTAAACAACTCTAGCTTATTATATTGAAAGGATTTCTCTTTCTAAACAGAGCTTGTTGTCTTGATGATATCCGTTGGCTGAGACACTCTTTAGTTATTTAATATGAAAAAGTATCATTTTTGCTAACATTAATTTCATCTGCAATATATCAAGCCTGCATGTTGTCCTTTAACCTTTGCACATTCAACAAGAGAATCAATCACATGGAGTCACTAAATGATTGATAAGCTTTTTCAGTATGTTTTACCTATAGTTTCACATTACAGAAAGATGGGAACAGAGTTTAAGCAAAATATTCTCTAGTGGTCTGCAAATCCTCTCAATAAATTCAAACTCAGAAGGTTAAGATTTTATTAGAAATTCCATTATATTGCAGTAGCAATTGTTATAAGCAGTTGCCATAGTCCCTGTAACTATTAAACTAGTACTTGTTAGCATAAATTCAGGTCAAGCTTCACATACAGCCAAGCACATGCTATAGTTTACTCTATAGAAAAAAAAGGAACTCCAATACCCAGGAGAAATGGATTATTTATTTGTTTGGTGGAAGAAATGGATCATTTATTAAACACTAAATTTCTGCATCCAAAATCCAATTATCAAGAACTGGAAAGCACATAAGCGCTCTGCTCTTATATGATGTTTGGGCAGGAGGAACAATGTCAAGGAACACAAAGCTCACACCAACCCTGTCGCAGTTTTTAACTCTTTCTGCAGTCATGGACTGGATCAATAGGTAAAGTATCTGTAGGGAATGGACATGGAGCTGCACCAGTTCCTTGATCTTTGAGCAAAGCACATGGAGTAGGAGTCACTGCACTTGACACCCCCTCAATATCAGTGCAGTTCCACTTCAGCTTCTTCTTCGACTGTGCAACGTCAATGGTAACGTTAGACAAGCATATCCCAGTGAAGGGTCCCCCCTTCTCAATTCCTTCCAAGTGTCCGGCTATAGTGACATTCTTGGCGATCACATTGCTGTAACTGATATTCTGGACAACTGGGATTGCATTGGGGTCATACTTGTCATCAGGGTGCTGCCCATAATTGCCTGTCATCCAGAAAACATACTTCATGGTGTTCAAGGTCATCCCTCTCACAAAAATGTCCTTCACGAATGCTCCCCTTCCGATAGCTGTCTTGATTCTGACACCAGATTCTGTGTTGATGGCTGTAATGTCTTCAGCCCTGACATCTTGGATTCCACCGGACATTTCGCTTCCAAGGGCGATGATGGCGCTGAAGGGGGAGATGCAGGTGAGCCTTCTGATGCTTACATGTTTGGTTGGCATGTTGAAAGCAATTCCATACTCGTCCCAACCGCTTTTAATGGCGATACAATCATCGCCAGAGACTATGAAGCAGTCCTCGATGAGGACATTGGAGGAGGAGTCTGTGAGGACAGGAAGCACCAAAGCTATCAATCAAACTTTGGAAAATTATTGTATCCTAATGGTTGTGAATGGCTATAATTAACATCACAATGCATTTCCCATATATACAGCAAGAGGGTGGCAAGATGGCCTTAATTCATGACGCTTATCATTATAAATACGAGGACACTGGTTTTGAAGTCTCCATATATTTCTTATAAATAGGTGTATTATGTCCTGAGATGAGTTCAAAGAGGTCAGGTTTCATGGACTGTGAGAAAGAATGCAACCAATAATTTTTGAAGATCAAAATGCTGACATGAAGTACTTATTTTATCAGTAACGTGATCTTTTTAATCGATTCTCTTTCACTTGTGTGTTACATATTTGATGTCTCCTCTTTTCCGTTCTTCTTCTTCCCTTAAGATGGGAAGAGCATATTCTAAACATCTACAAACTAGAAAATAGAGTCGAACAATACATACAGTATGCGCAATTAAAACAAGTCTAATATTTCCCGGTTAGCATTTGATTGTTCAGTAAATACAATTATAAAAATAAATTTTCTATAGGCAGCAGAAGTACCTGGATCAATCCCGTCGGTGTTTGGAGAGTCAACTGGTGCAAGAACGGTGACGTTCGACACTACAACATTGCTGCATAATTAAATTGCTTCTGTTAGCATTTAACTTTGAACGAGATCAAGTTATATCTTTTGTCTATTGTGAGTTGTGACTCATGATGGCATCAAGTTTCTTGAATTTTCCCTCAGGGAGATGATCAAACCTGCTGTATACCGGATGAAGGTTCCATGAGGGAGAGTCTTTGAATGTAACGTTGGAAATAAGGACACGGTCTGAGTACATTATTTCAAGCAGGTAACCACGAGTGTACTTCAGCTGATCATTGTGGAACTTATCCCACCAGAATTTCCCCTGCCCGTTGATCGTTCCATTATCCCCTGAAACATATCAGCCAAAAGAAATAGGAAAAAACCAATTTATGTTAGTTGAAAGGATCAATCTTAGTCCAAACCAACAAACACCATAATGCACACACCTCAAACTTGCTCTAGCCACCAAAACGTTATCGACCAACAATTCTTGACCAAATTAGATGGTCAGTTAGATTTAAATTCATCATTTTTTGTATTAATGATGGACATCGGTCTCAAAAATTATGCGGTAAAATGAGAATCAGTATGTTACAGAAGCTTTGAAAACAAAACTTGCAATACCTGTGATGACTACATCAGTGAGGTGAGATCCCATGATGAAGTTGCTGTATCTTCCTCCGGGTAAGTCCCTTCCTCTCCCATAAGAGGGCAAGGGATCAATGATTGGCCATTCATTCATGTCCTGCAACACCATATCCTTAGATGGTTTTAGTGTTTGTCAAATGCAGAATTGTAGCCACAGCCATTGCAAGGACTAAATGCAACAAAGAAGCTAGTAATTAACAGGAAGCATTGCCTCTCATTTTTCACTAGCCAAAGGAGTTTTGAATTTGAATAACATATCAGTTAATGTATGGATAGGAAATTCTTGATCGCATAAACATTGCGGTCTTATGGATGCTGCTGCACATGCATCAATATCTTATTGATTAATTGAGATAGGTTGCTGTAATTAGCAAGTGGTGGAAGAGACAACTGAGGAACTTACAAGAGTTATTAGAAGGAAGAAAAGAGAAAACAAAGAAAGCTCTCAGGCTTGAGGAATTCTTGATGCACAGTAATGTGTATTCGGTATTTCAGCTTATCCAGACTTTCGAATCCTACTTTTAAACTGAAAACATTTGAAGCTTGTACATCTTGGAAAGGAATCTCATTCTTTAAACTGTTCTAGCTACACATTAACTGAGATAGGTAGAATATTGATAGATTATTCATAAAATCAAACCACATAGAGCCTCAATTGTAATTTCAAAAGGCGACCATGAGAAATGACAAAAGGTTCAAGTCTCAGCTACATTTTTATTGTTAGAACTAAACTATCTTAACCCTTGTAACTTTCCAAGGGATCTTTGCATCCTGCAGCATGGAGTTACAATAGATAGAGGTTGGAAGGAGAGCATTTTACAACTACTATTACTGCATTGAAACATGAAGGCTATCAAAAAAATGTAAACAAATATAATTAACAAAGTCGAACATACTTACATTTTTTTTTTGGGTACATTAATTCCTAAATTCTTCAAAATTTCATATTAATCCCTCAATTCCTTATATTTATATGTTAATCTCTAGGATTTTAGAGACCCTTCTTGATGAACCAAATTACTTATGAGTTTTGTGTAAATCCAAAATATGACATTATGAATTTGATTAGATTATAGATTATATTATGAAAGTTAAGGCTGTTATTTTTAATTTGATAATTAATATGTGTTACTACTAACCTATGATGGAGACCTCGATGTGGTATCGAGTAAGTTGTACCTTATTTCTAGCGAAAAGATGTTTCTGCAAATAAGTTCTCTTACTGGCATTTATCCGGTAGAAAATCTTTCAATACCTAAGTTAGTCAGAGTTTAGAGAATAGTAAAAAAAAAAAAAGAAATCATAGAGTTTTGAACCAGTAATATTCTGAGCTAAAAAATTTACCTTGATCCTCCGCCATTATTCTGTAACTCCCACATCTTGGAATGTGGGAACATGAGAGTTATTGAATTCAATATAAGTTTAGTGGGCAGTTAATTAGATCCACGATTTTTCAATTATGAGTAGTTAATGCACCCATCATGCATTGTAACCATCCTTATGACCTCCGATCTTCCAGATTGTTAGTTACAATCTTTCAAATAGTAGTCGGTCAAAATCTGAGTTACTTGATGGTTTGTTATCAATCGAAATGGCTAGTTGTGCTTTTTAATTCATCTTAAAACATCATTAGTGCTTGTTGTCAGCACTCATCTAAGTAGATTTTATGATGCAGATGATTATCGGACTTCAACCGAATAATCGGATCATGATTCAATCAAGGTCATAAATCCGAGTAGTTACCCCAATAATATATGAAAAAATAAATAAAAAAATTAAATAATTTTTGATTTTTTTGTCTTCCGTTTTGGTTTTATGTTTTTTCTTCTTTGTGTGGTGGTTATAGTTTTTTATTTCAAAGACTTCATATTAGATATAGAGAGTGGCAGTGGAATTTGGTTTCGGTTGCGGTTCTTTGTATAACTGCATCAAATAGCTTTGTTGATGCCTTTAATAGGAAAGTCCCTTTTAAAAAGTCATGGCAATTTATAAATATTTTTTTTAAAAAAATATTGGTTATAACAGGAAAAACAATCTTTCAACCTTATCCAAATTGCATGGCAATTTTAGATAGATGATGGATTTGGTAAACCACAGAGGAGGAGGCTATTTCATCCTTAGCAAATTTGTAAAGATAGTTGGCTTATGTTATTATATTCCTTATACAGCATAAATTTGGAGTTCTTATCTTTTTCGCACTACCAATCATCTAAATTTCAAAATATTTGGAAAGTTATATGGTGGACAAATTTTGTGACTCTTTCTATTCTTGAAAGAGCCAAAGCCATCCATCCGAGATGATTATAATATGCTATTAGACTCTACAATCATTTGCCATGTAAAACATGCACCATAAAAGACCCGATTCGAAAGATCTAAAAATCATGTAATTCAAAGGGATGATGAAATATAATGGCTAAGAAAAGCATGATGTTAAGCCAACTAAGTGGTTAACTTTTTTTTTTAATACTCTAAGTGCGTAAATTATCACATATTCTCATTTGACACTTTAAGCAATAAATCTCATACCATCCAAGTTGAGTAAAAATCCTACAATATGTGACAGCTTTTAATGCATGCAAGGAAACCTGTCGTCGGATGCAAAGTCCGCAATGCGGAGACCTGACTATTTGAATAAAGTGGGAAAATTACCGGTCGAGCGACGACGTCTAGGACTCGTCCTCATCTGTGATCTGCACCGTCCATCCAATCCGGGAGATCGAGACGGACGGATAATATATACCAGTGCGTGCATGCTAAATCGGGAAGAAAACCAACCGGTGGATGAGAAGGAGAAGCGGAGAACGACACAGAGACGAAGAGAGAAAAAGAGAGGCGGCAAGAGAAGAAGGCAGCGACCGGACCTGGGAGGCGAGGATCTCGGCGTCGCGGTGGAGGAAGAGGGTGAAGTTGCTGGTGAGATTGAAAGGCCCCGTCAGCCACTTGCCGGGGGGCACGACGAGCGTCGCCCCACCGTCGGCGGCAAAGCGGCTGAGGTTGGCGATGGCCGCCGCGAAGACGTGCGTGTTGGAGGTGGTGCCGTCCCCCACCGCCCCGAAGTCCGTCAGGCTCGCCGTGTGGGCCCGGCAGCCGGCGGCACCCGCCGCCTCAGCCCACTCGGGCCAGCCGGTGCCGGCACTCCGGTGATGGTGGCCGTGGTGCCCTAGCCTGGTGCACTCCGCCGCTCCTATGAGACCCACCACCGCCACCATCCATAAAGTCACCAACCTCGATACCTGCATGAAAAGTAGGAATTGATGAGACAAAAAGAAGGAAAATATATCGAACTTCTATTTTATGTTTTTGTTTGTGTGCGTGTGAGAGGAAAGAAGGAGAGGGGGTTACGTAGAGTTTTCTCGCGGTATCGCTCATGAGCAATGCCATTATTGGCTGGAAAGGGAAGATAGCGGAAAGACAGAGGAAAGAGATGAAGGAAGAAGAGAAGGATTTAGATGCGATTTATAGAGGAAATCGGGCTCAGCCGCTCAGTGCAATTGTCTTGGTTTTGGAAAGTATAAAGTCACCCCTGATTTCGTTCCTTTTTGGGTAACACTTTCCTTAACTGAAAGGCGAATCTAAGGAGAGAATTCTGAAACACAATCCAGCGGGCAGAGGTATTCTAATAAATAGGGGTGCAGGGAAGAACAACGAAGGTATTAAGTAGGCATCATTTGGTTTAGGGAACGATTCGGGCTCTAATGGAACCTCTCTTTTTTCCTTTTTTTTTTTTTGTGGTAATTTGAACTTTAATGGAATGCTTCGGGCTAAAAATAGTTTGAGAGAACGTGTCAATGGAAAGTCTCGATTGTAGTTTATTGCTTCCGCTAATTTTTTTTTTTTTCTTTTCTGGCCCTCCGCCATTCCCAATTGGACATGGGCACATACGACGAGTACATCTCCCCTGGCGAGGCCACCTCCCATGGCCGTCCGTTTTGGCCCGGAACCGGATCGGCCGTGGATACACGATCATCAACATCAAGTGTCAAGAGAGCAAATTTTTTACTTATTTATTATTAATTTTAAATTAAATTATCAAAATAATGTTTCTAAAAATATTTATCAAAATATTATCTAGAAGAAAATTATCTTAGGACGACTTTAGGTGCCAACTGAACCACCTTCTATGCCATGTGGAAGGGTGAGTCAATGAAGAAAAAACTGCCCTTGAAAGGGCGATTAATATAGTCGCTTTATGGAAGGGTGACTATATGAGTCGCTCTTCTATAGAGCGACTCTATTAGTCACCTATTAGTCGTCTTCACGAAGGGCGACTCATATGAGACTTGGCAAAAAAAACTCTCTACGTGACTAAGAGAAAAAAAACACTCGGTCCCCCTCCTTCCCGCGCAATCCCTGCTTCTCCCACTTGGTCCCCCCTCCTCCCTGCATGATCCCTGCCTCTCCCTCTGGGTCCCCGGTGCAGATGCCCCCCGCTGCTCCCTCTCGATCCCCGACGCAAACCCCCCCCCCCCGCTCCCTCTCGGTCTCCGGTGCAAACAACCCCACCGCTCCCTCTCGATCCTCGGCACAGACGAACCTCCCTCCCTCCTTCTTCCCGACGGCCCTCCCTCCTCTCGATGTGAGAACCCCAATCCTTCCCTCTCAGTCCCCTCTGCGGCCGTCCCCTTCCTCCTCTCCTGCGGCCCTCCCTCCTCTCGGCACGAGAACCTCGACTCCTCCCTCACTACAAGAAATTTGATTTTTTGCGACGAAATTTTTTCGTCGCTAAAAATCATTTTTTCGTCGCTAAAAGTATTTGCAACGAAATATATCGTCGCTAAAAATTTGTAGAGAAAGCCTCGTAGCAAAAGACCTTAGCGACGAAAATATTTTATTTCGTCGTAAAAAATAGTAAACCTAGATGACGAAGTTATGTGCTGTATTAGCGACGAAAATATTTTGTCGCAAGAGCTTAAATTTTTGTCGCTAAAATTGCAACGAAAAATAATTTCGTCGCTAAATATTGTGATTAAAAAAAAATATTCTCTTATTTTTTGCGACGAAAATGAAATTCGTCGTAAAACTTAGCGACGGATTTTGTTGCAAAAAAATTTGTCGCAAAAATTTTGTCGCAATAATTGCGATGAAAAAATATTCGTTGCTATAATTGCGATGAAAAAAAAATTTCGTCGCTATAATGGCGACGAAAAAAAAATTTCGTCGCTAGAAGGACGACAAAATAAAAAAATTCATCGCCATAATTGCGATGAAATAAAAAAATACGTCGCCATAATTGCAATGAAATAAAAATTTCATCGCAAAAAGATAAAATTTTTAGCGACGAAACTATTTTTTCATCGCAAAAATAGCAACGAAATAATTTTGTCGCAATAATTACGATGAAAAAAATATTCATTGCTATAATTGCGACGAAAAAAAAATTTTGTTGCTACAATGGTGACGAAATAATAATTTCGTCGCTAGAAAGGCGATGAAATAAAAAAATTCATCGCCATAATTGCGATGAAATAAAAATTTCATCGCAAAAAGTTAAAATTTTTAGCGACGAAACTATTTTTTTGTCGCAAAAATAGCAACGAAATAAAAAATTTCATCGCAATGAATAATAAAAGTTTTACTTTTTTGGATTCACAAATTTTTTTGCGACGAAATTAATATTTCATCGCTAAAATAAATTTTGGATAAAAAATAAAATTTTTATTTATTTTTAAAAAAAAACTGCTCAAATACAAATTATCTGATCAAACATATTTTAAATAGACAATATATTAACACAATAAAAATATTCTAAGTCAAAAGACCAATTTCAAGTATCAAAAAGTTTCATAACCATCTTTGTCATATACAAAAATATAAGTCTATACACCATTTTAAATTTAAAATAACTACAAACTAGGTATGATCTGACTCGTTGGCCTCGTTCCCTTCTCCAGGCGTCGATCCCTGACCCGATATGTGTCGCGATGGTGGTGTAGAGGCGGCATCATGTGACTGTAGAGGTGCTAACTCAGAAGCATCAATACCGAGCCGTCCCGCTATCGCAGCTACGATCCTCTCGAGCGTCTGACTACGATTCATCCAGTAACTAATCTGATCTTGCATCATGCTCATGGATGTCCTAACTGCCTCTGGCATCGATGCATCATCAGACCGGTCGGATGACGAACTGCGTGATTTTTTGGACCACATGCTATGACCAGATCCTAGCTGCCGCCCGAGGACGGTATCCAAAATCGTATCATCTGCCATCAAACAAACCTGCTGCGATCCAGTATCACCATCAGATCCCACCTCCCTCGTCGCCTGCTCTCTCAATTCTAACATTTTTTCCTTCACAATAAACCAAATAAAATCATAATTTTTTTTCAAACTCTTTAAAAGTATTCAAAATGTAGAGTAATGATACTTATATGACGCTGCCTCGCCTCCTCGGTCACGAACTCGCCACTCTTGTTTTGATAGAATTTAGCATAGGCGTCGACTCCGGATAGTCCCTGTTCAAATAAAAAAAAAGAAAAAAAAGATATCAAAATAATATAAATATTTAATAAGAAGTTACAAAGTATGATTGCAAATGTAGTTACGTACCATCCTCTTCATTCCCTGTGCAAAAGAGGTACTTTCTTGCGTGTGAATAGAATCAATCTTACTCCTATTCACCTTATTCGCCTCCGATCGTCGCTACAAAATACATACAATTATAACCAATAAAGAACATAATAAAATTAAAAAAACTTGAAACACTAGACATACCTGAAATGCCTCACTTCCAAAATGCTCATATAACCACCGCCAATCATCACTAGACCCAGCCCAATTTCTGTATGGCTGGGTCACAGGATCAATTTCCTTCGCCTGCAGCTCATTGCAGTATTTATGAAGCCTACATCGCCGATCTCTGTATCTATTTGCAGCCATTTTGAGAATACATACCGTCACTTCTTCGTCAGTGCAATCCTCGAAGTCAATATTATCCTACACAGTAATCATACCAAAAAGCAAATACATGAAATTATTCATATAATAAAAAATTTATTTATATAACCAAAAATAATATGGATCATGTAATGATATGCAAGACATCCAAATTTAATTCTTACCTTGATGTGAGAGACTAGAGCATCACGGTATCGAGGAGCTACATGCTTGAAACTTTCAGCAGCCCACGAAAAATGATTCCACATATACAAACTGATCTCATTTGCGACGATACGAACCTCTGTGCCAATCGGATGATCTCGAAATATCTGTACCTTCGATTTTTCATTGTGTGTATGCACATATTTTTCCAAAACA
Organism: Elaeis guineensis; assembly: GCF_000442705.2. NCBI lineage: Eukaryota > Viridiplantae > Streptophyta > Magnoliopsida > Arecales > Arecaceae > Elaeis > Elaeis guineensis. The sequence goes on from NC_025996.2 coordinate 24,648,879, forward strand.
AGACCCCTACTAGGACCACGCACTGCACGTCGATGCTGTGTTCCTACATGTAAAAATTGGTGAAATGAACATATATCATGTATCACTAAATGCATATAACAAAAAAATATATATGGTTTATAAATTGATAGAGATGTACCTGTAAGGGGATGATGCTGCGGTACCATGACCTCCGGCTGTGCAAGCTCTGGCTGAGCACTAGTCTGCTCTGTGGACTCGGACAACTGAGTCTCATCTAAATTTTCTGACTCATCATGCAAAATGCTAAAGTGAGGATGTGTATCATCAAGCGGAGCCTGCTGCCTACCCCGTGAATGTCTACGTCCAGGACCAGTCATGATGCTGCAATGATTAAAATAATTTAAATCAGTACGTAATCAAAAAAATTCAAGTATTATATGATATAACAAAAAAAAATAAATTGAATTACTTATTCATATTAATTATTGTTCTCAGATTCTGAACTCGTATCCATATAGTCATCTTCGACGGGAGTCATAGAAGACTTCGACCCTGAAGTGCTATCATCATCGTCGTTAATGAAGTCATTATTGGATCGTGCTCGTGTCCGTGCCCTTATCGACGATCCAACAACAGAAACATCCTCAGGTTCATAATCGTCTCTTTGTAATTGTCCTATGTCAATCGTATCATCTGGCACTAATATGTTATCTGGTGCTTGCATTTGATATGCTTCGTTTTCAATAATTGCACAGACTTCATTCTCAAGATGTTCATCGTTCGGGCATGTGAAAAGTGTAGGATCAAACAAATGCCTATGCTGAGCCCTTATTGCAACTCGCCAAGGCTCTTTCATTTTGTTATCATCAATATACCATACTAGTCTTGCTTGCTTTGCAAAAATATAAAGATCACTTTCATACCATACATGACCAGTGTGGACACTGACGAGTTGAGAATCTATAACAATTGGCCTGTGTCGTCCTAAGTCATACCATCGATACTTGAATAACACAATCCGTCGAAGACCACTATATCTCAACTCTATAACCTCATGCAGAACACCAAAAAAATTTATTATTTTACCCTTGTGCTCGCCCTCCACGTTTATTCCATAATTCTGTGTGGTTCGATCGCGATCGCGATCTTCCGTTAAGAATCGCACACCGTTGACTATGCATGCTGAATATACTGATACACGTCTGTCAGATTTTCGTGCAAGTGCAGCTAAGTCATTACTGATACAATTAGGATTATCTATACGTAGCTGAGCTATCTACAATTAAAAGAACAATAAGCAGGTTAAATTTGACAAAAAAATACTATATAAACAAACTTTTAATTATGGATGAACATGAACATAACTTACCCATTCGTCAAACTATGATGCGAATTGATTCCTATATCGTGCCGCTGCTAATGTAGGATTACTTCTTCTGAGCTCACTTTCGTGTTCTCTGAAGTAATACAGTAATACCATGTATATTTTAATTTAGAGTTCACGTACATTCATTGATATATCAACAAATAAAAATTAAATGTATATACTCACATTATGTATGCTTCTACCTCCTCGCAATTGTTTAGCACATACCAATGCATGTCATCCATTTCTTGTGGTGTCAACATTCGAAAATCTTTTTTACCATATAGTCGGGCAACATTGGAGAACACGAACAATCCATCGGTCAGAATCTCGTCAACATCGATATTCCATTGTGGCCTTGTAAATTTGGTCTCCACTCATCGAAGGTACATAGAGCAGAATGTCAGACATTCATTCATAACATGTGCCTCTGCTATTGAACCTTCAGACCGTGCTTTGTTAGTGACGGCACTCTTGTATTCACGCATCTTCCTATTCAATAAATTATCAATTGATATCACATATAATAAGAATACAATAATGAATAAGAAATATTACAATATCATGCAATTATCTTTCAATTGGGTACATCCATCTTGTATGTACTGGCCCACCCAATCTAGCCTCATGTGGAAGATGAACAGAAAGATGCACCATGATATCAAAGAAGGCGGGAGGAAATATCATCTCGAGCTTACAGAGAGTAATGATAATCTTCTTCTCCAATATGTCGATCTAACTTCGTCTCAATATCTTCGCACATAAGTCCCGAAAATAAGTTCCCAGATCAAGTAACGCATCACACACATTATCCGGCAACAATCCGCGCAAACCAACTGGGAGCACATGCTGTAGAAGTACATGACAATCATGACTTTTCATCCCGACGATCTTTCCATCTTTGACTTGATGCACCGTTTCAAGTTTGAGGCGTATCCATCAGGAAACCTCACTGATCTCAAATATGAAAGAAATTGATTTCTCTCTCTTCGATTCAGTGTATAACATGCCAAAGGCTTCACCAGCCTATCCCCTCATCGAATCAAATGTAATTCCTTTCTAATCCGCATATCCTCTAAGTCAAGACGAGCCTTCACGGTATCCTTCATTCTTCCTTCGATATTGAGAATGGTATAAAATACATTATCAAATTATTCTTTTCAATATGCATGACGTCAAGATTATGTCGAAGAAGAAGCGTTTTTCAATATGGAAGATCAAACAACTTGCTCTTTTTTCTCCAATTTTCGATACTTGTTCGCACCCCTACTTGGCTGGCCAGACTCTTACCAAATATGACATCCTGTGGGTTGGGTAACTGATTTAAAATATTGTCCGTAGACCAGAATCTTGGCTGCGCACGTCGTTCATGCTTGCCATTGAACTTAAGACTTCTCCTCCATCTATGATCATCTGGCAAGAAACGTCGATGGCCGGTAAAACAAATCTTTCCACGAATACGGTCCGATGTAATATCATCGTTACAAGTTGGGCATGCTTTATACCCTTTTGTACACCATCCAGAAATATCGCCATATGCAGAAAAATCGTTAACTGTCCAAAGCAGTACTGCATGCATACAAAAGATGCCTCCTACAATATGATCATATGTTTCGCATCCTTCTTCCCACAAATATTGTAACTCTTCGATCAATGACTCTAAAAATATATCTATATCTCTTCCAGGGGCACGGGGACTCAGGATCAACAAGGCCAATAGATTAAAAGGTGATTTCATGCACTTTCATGGTGGTAAATTATAAGAAAATACCATAACAGGCCACATACTATAAGCAGTACTAAGATTACCATATAGATTAAATCCGTCTGTTGCCAACCCTAGCCTGACATTTCGTGAATCAGCTGCAAATCATGGATGTTCACGATCAAAATATTTTCACGCATCTCCATCTGATGGATATCTTATGACATCATCGTCCATATTATTTACCTCCTTATGCCATCGTATGTCACAAGCAGTATGCCTCGACATGAACAATCGACGCAATCGTGGTGTAATCGAAAAGTACCGCAAAATCTTGCATGGTATTTTCTTTTTCTTCTTATCCTTACCACGACTTTCTTTCCATCTGCTTGAATGACAAATTGGACATGCTTGTAGATCTTGTTTATCCTTCCGAAATAGAACACAATCATTCGGACATGCATGTATCTTTTCACAGCGTAGGCCCAAGTCATCGACTCCCAAACCAAGTCCTTTCAATAATTTTTTGGCTTCATAATGACTTGACGGAAGTAACTCTCCCTCTGGCAGTAAGTCCTTAAAAAATTTGAGCAATCAATTAAACGAGTTGTTTGACCACTTACCAAGTGTCTTCATGTGTAATAACTTTATTACGGCGGACAACAGAGAGTACTTCTTACAACCAGGATAAACATCACTTTGTGCATCTCTTAATAGACGCTCGAATCTATCATTTATAGATATATTACTGTCCTCTTCAGCTTCTTGTCTCGGAATGGAATGCTGATGTTCTGCTCTCGCTTTACATTTACTTCAAATAATTTTGGATGAAGATTCTCTAAAATTTCTCTATCTTCTTCACCAAGTGTTTGTCTTTCACGACTGCATGATCCATCGACTGACGACGGATTTATGAGACTCCTGGACAACATGTTCGAGCTAGTCGGCAAATCTTCACCATGACAAGTCCATCTCTTGTAAGTCACATCTATACCATGTTCGTATAAATGATTCTGAATGTCCGATAAGGTACACCAAAATAAATTCCTACATCGACGACATGGACAACGAGCTTTCCCATCTTCTCTAGTATGATTGGACGCCACATTCATAAAAGTCGTCACACCCGTAATATACTCAGGACAGAACTTATCACGCAATGACATCCAACCACGATCCATACCTACATATTTATGATGCAAACTATACAATCAATTTTATATAATAATAGTTGACTAACGCCTTATATCTCCTACCTATAGGGTGATGGTCCTATTCCATTCAGGAACGTAAGAATTTAATATTGCAATACATGTCTTGTATACCAAAAAAATTTCGACAGCATTTCGACGCAGTTCTCCAGATACACAAGCATTAAAATTGTGCTATGTATCCAGAGAACATGATCGAAAATACCGACAAAACTCGGCGATATAGAAGCACATGTGTTGCAATATTAAATTCATTCACGTGTCCAAACTGTCCACGAGGATAATTCGAGAATAGTGTGTAAAGCACCAATATTTTTTTCATAAAAAAAAATATTGGTTTATGCACGCTATCCTCGAACGAAAATTCTAAGGCTTATAAATTTGTTATGCTACAATTAATATATTATTATTAAAAAAAATTATTTTTAAAATATTTTTAAATCATGATTAAAATTAATTATATCAAACAAATAATTATATCTAACATTATATCTAATTACTAAAATAATAAATAATTACTTTTAATGGCTAAAATTTATTAAGAAAAAAAATTAAAAAATATATAAATTAAAAAAATGGTTCTCACCTTCAACTCTTCCGTGAGCAGTGATGGTGACAGTGACAGCAACCGGCGGTGGCGGCTCGGCGGCGGCGCGGCGGCGGTGGCGGTGGCCTACGAAACCAGACAAGCCAGGTAAGGGATCGACCTTCAACTCTTTCTCAGGTAAGAGACTGAGAAAGAAAATGAGGGAGAGAGACAGGGGATGGATGGGTCGACCAGCGGCGACTGCCTTGCAGACACTGCGGCGGCGGGGGACGGGAGGCCGAAGCGGTAGGCGGCGGCGGGGGACGGGAGGCCGAAGCGGCAGGCGGCGGTGGGGGACGGGAGAGGGTAGGAGGCGCTCGAGGAGCTTGAGCTTGGGGAGGAGATTGGAGGGGACGTTGGTGGCGAGGATAGTAGGGGGCGGCGGACGAAGGCGTGGAGCTGGCGGGGGGAGAGGCCGGTGTGGTGGCGGAGGAAGGCGACGACGGCGTCAGGCTTGTCGGGGGTGGTGATATGGAGGAGGGATTTGGAGGCGACGAGGGCCTTATCCTTGGAGTAGCCCAGACGATCCATCAGGTACTCCGCCATGAAGGGTAGAGGAGAAGAGGAGGAGGTAGTCATTTCGGCGGCGGCCGGCGAGGAAGAATAGAAGGAAAGTATGGAAGGAGGAGGAAAGGGAGGGAGGAGAGGTGGTCGCCACCTTCGTTTTATGGATTGGGAGGGTTAGGGTTTCGAGGGATTGGAGGGAACCGGAGGGAAGGAGGTAGAGAAGAGGGAGGATTCGGTGCACGGAAGAGAGGTGGCAGGCGGGAGGGAGATGGCCGGCGCACTGGGAGGTGGGCTCGATCAGCGACGGGGGGCGGGCTCGAGCGGCGACGGTGGCGGGGAGGAGGCTCGACGACGGGGGGAGGGAGAGAGAGAGGGATGGTGGCGGGGAGGGAGAGGACTTATCGGGAAGGACGACCGGCGATCGGGAAGGAGACTGTCGCCGGAGATCGAGGAGGGAGAAAATTTGGATGACCGGGGCGGAGATCGGGGAGCAGAAATCAACAGGGTTATTTCAATTAGGGCAGAATATGAAAGTTTTTTTTTTTTAATTAAAAAATATTTAGCGATGAAATACATTCATTGCTAAAAATAACTATTCTGTCGCAAAAAAATATATTTTTTGCAACAAAAATTTTTTCGTCGTAAATGATTAATTTTTTGCAACGAAAATTTAATTTCATCGCAAATGATCATAAAATCAAGTTTCTCGCAACAAAACAAATATTTCGTCGCATAAAATCAAATTTTTTGCGACGTAATTATTTTCGTCGCAAAAAAAAAATTTAGCAACGAAAAATTTTTCCGTCGCCAAAAAAATAATTTTTTACGATGAAAAAACTTTCGTCGCTAAAGATCAATTCTAGCAATGAAATTTAAATTTTCGTTGTAAAATATTTAAATTTTTTCAATAAAATAAAATTTAGCGACGCAATAGTTTCGTCGCTAAATATAAATAAAATTGGTCGCAAAAGTCTTTCTTTTTAGCAACGAAATATCAATTTCGTCGTAAATAATATAATTTTTTTGCGACAAAAATTTTTTTTTATCGCAAAAAAAAAATTTCAACTACGGAAAAATATTTCATCGCAAAAAAAAAATATTTTTTGCAACGAAAAAAAAAGTTCGTCGCTAAAAATCAACTTCTAGCAACAAAAATAAAAATTTCGTTGCAAAAGATATAACTTTTTGCAACATAATTTTTTTCATCGGCAAATACCTAATTTTTGGGGACGAAATTTAAATTTTGTTGCAAAAGCTTAATTATTTACGACGAAATAAATTTTCGTCGCTAAATTTCGTCGCAAAATCAAATTTCTGTATGATCTCTCTTTATTGAAACTTCTATCTAAAGAGTTACATTTTATGTCATGAGTATCTATTCACTTTAGAGGTTCCCTCCTGGTTACTGCCATGACATTATAGAACTCTTTTAATGCTGGATATTTCATAAGAGAAAAGAGATCATTTCAATGTCCAAAAGTGTAGAAGTTATTATCATGGGCGAGTGCTTTCCATTGTAGATGATTATTATAACAAATTATGCCAGAGGAGATGCTTATAACGTGTTTGAGGTTCAAGTTGGAAAATTCATTGGCTTTTTTCTATATAAGCTACATGAGTTTTGTGTATTTGGACTATTGGGTTTGGGCCCTTCATATGTTGTTCATGTTTTTAATTTTTAGATTTTAAATTTGAATTGACCTTTCAAATGCCTTGCAATGAGGTTTAGTTATTTTAACAATGCTTATTTCCGATTATTAAGATTTTGAATCCTAATTTTCTTTTATGACTTTCAGATCTTCAAGTATTATTATTAACCTTGATTGGGATATTGTTATTCCCTACAACCAACTTATGCTACCAGCCATTAGGGTGGTTACATGAACTCTTAGTCATTCTCCAAGGTGTTTTGGCCAGGACAATAGGCGCACATGAATCATAACAGTTTACATTTTCAATGCATTTTTTTTTCCTCTTCTCATGACTACTCTCTAGGCATGTCAAGGTCTCCAAGCAAGTTTGAATGCTTATGGTAAGTGTTGCACACTTCACGGATGAGGGTTATCGTATCTTTGGAGAACTTGCTAGTGATGCTCATAGAAGGTTGTGGTTCTTTAAGGCAGTGCTTTAGCCATGTCTCATTCCTAATAGTCGCTTAGATGCACTCTATCTCAAATGTGTGGCAAGCTTTTCCAGAGCTCCATGTTCCAATATTATATCTGCACAAACAATGTACATGCATGTATGTCATATGCAACAACTGAGGTATCATATTCAATGACTTGAGTCAATACTTCTAGGTGTACAATTCCCAAAATATTCTATTCATCCTGATCTGTTACACATTTTAGGAGAGAGAATGTGTGACTTGTTTGATGGTATAATTCATTATAATCTGTGTCCTCTAAGTATTTCGTAGCTGAATGATGATTAGATTTAATTTCTTGTGTTTCCATTTTGCCTCATCATCATTAGCCATTTTCTTATCTATCATTTTCATGAAGCACTTTTTTAAAATATTCGGTCATACTTTGCCATAATTTATCTTTTATATTTTTTTTTCTTACATTTTTGTTCTTCAGGTAACAGTTAAATTTGGAAAGTCTCTTTTATGATTCTTTTAGATGATTTTATCTAGAAAATTATGTTGTTTTGTAAATTTTTGTTGCTTGGATTTCTTGAGCTGAAATTCTAAATGTTTATTTATAAGTCTTTTGGTAATTTCATCCTA